>NC_137863.1:23492613-23598832 GCF_963924005.1 Protomyctophum bolini
GTTTGTGATGGCTATACAAATAATGTTCATTGTTCACTCCAATTGTTGATACTCAGTCATTAAGCTTATTCACTGAAATAGCTTTATGGCTTATAAAGCCTAATAGCCTGTATATACTTTTTCTCTTTGATATAAAAAAAAAGACTGTAGGCTACTTGATATGCGGTTTCAATATCAGGTGGAGTTCTCTTCGGCTTCCTAGAGTTCAGATCCATTGGGATGTTGGATCTCATGCTACCCTGCAGCATCCTTCTCGGTCCCTTGGCGTTGTAAAAAGTTCATTTCCTCATGTATTTTCTCCACTAAGATGCGGTGACGTCAGTAAACGGCGTCAAGCAGGCGGCAATGTTGGCCGGTCAGGGCTGCGAGTTCCCTCTGCAATTATTGCCTGCCATTCATCCCATGTACCGCTGAGAGAGAGAGAGAGAGAGAGAGAGGGAGAAGAGAAGGGGGGGAGGAAAGGGAGAGAGAAGATATAGAAACATGGGGAGAGAGAGAAAGAGAGAGAGGGGGGGTCCTTATTACTAATAACAATTCAGCAGAAGTGCATATCAAACCTGTGTTGAAAGAAAAATCACACCTGCGTGAACTGAGCGGTGCAACTATACATTTGTTATATGCCTATAGTTACTGTACTGTAGGCTACTTTACTGTGCTCTGTACTGTATTGTAGTGTAGGCAGCGGCCCTACTGTGCTCATGTATACTACCTCTGTCAAAAATGACAGAGGTACCCATGTGTGCCCCCCACACGGCTCTGTCATTTTTTCCAAAATGTCCCTCCCGGGGGTCCGCAGAACATCCAGACCATACGCACCCAGGGGCCGGCAAGCATCCGAAACGGTCCAGAAATGACAGAGTATAGGCTACCGCGTGGGCGGTCCCCGGAACAAGACCCCTGCAGGAACAGGCCCAGTGGGAGGCCCTGTTCCTGCATGGCGAACCTTGCAAATGCGTGCATATGACACTAGATTCCCCGAAAATCCGTGTATATGTACTTTATTTTCTCCCCGTTCACTTATACGTTGCTTGTAAGTGACGTCACGAGGCTGTCCCGTGACCCGTGCATAATCAACTATTTGGGCTGTCGATTCGTTTGAGATCAGTTCAGTTGCATTAGAAGTGATTGCAAAGTTTTCTGAGCAGTTTATTATTGAACAATGTAGACTATAGCGATAGTGAATAGATATTTAATATAGTGAAAACAGAAAAGTCACTAGGCCTATTATAGATCCCTGAGTGACCTCTGCCAACCAAGTAGGCTAGTATATACAGGGTTTAGGTTAACTCAACAACAGGTGCCAAGAAAGAGTGACAGAGCGACCGTTGCACACTTCTAACACTATTGCTGCAGCAGCTGAACATAATTTAATTTAGCATAATTTTAGCCAATATGATGCTATTGCACCTGTTCTTTTAATATAGCATTTAATTATCATTTAAATCCACTTGAACGGTTTAATTTCCCAGGCCATCAAAGCAACTTTGAACAAGGTTTAAGGCGACTCATGCAGCCATATACTGTATAGGCATACATAGGCTAACATATTTAAACAATAATGTACATGGGGATGTACGGTACATATAGGCCATTACCCATTATTTAAATAGGGACTTTTTGAATAAATAGGCCTAGGCCTACTATTGAATAACACAAATATGGTAGTCCATTGAGCGTGGATGCTACGGCCGCTGTTTTCTAGTGGCGCTGGCTCAGGGATGGGTTGAATCTTGAAACGGAGCAGACATTCAATTGGCTCGAGTCTGACAGAGAGTCCACCAGACTCCGCCCTGCGAGCATGACATCCCTGGCGCCTGAGCTTTGCAGCCAGACTTGCATTAGGCTACATGTTGCTGAACTAAGTCCACGAAGACATATAGTATTAGTCAGTCACAGTTTGCAGAGAGAAACAACGCGCATGCACGCCCAACCGAAAATAGACCTATTTAACGCTTTTTTACATTTTGAGTTCTGGATAAAAAAGAAGCAATTTTCAAGAGAAGAATTTATCGACCGGCTCACCGACGCTGTATCGTTACAACAACTTGGCAAGGTATGGAATGGCTCGCTGAGCGCTCTTTATAAAACTCGGTAGAAAGCATAAAGATTATAAACATGTAAAAGCAATAGGCTCCTGTTATCAACTGACGGAGTTAGTTTACTTCAGAGTAAATGCAATTTAGCCATTCATTCAAAACATTAATTTGTGGGTGGTGATGATTTCTTCATTATCTTGTCATGGATCTCGACGCATCACCTAAAAAGGAGCAGTGTCCACGAGCTCTCCCGCACATGATGACTGTGTGGTCACACCGAGTGAGATAGCTATATGTGCAAGTGCAACACCTCTGCCTGACTGCGTCTGAAATATTAACATCCTATATTTGGTTTACAGGTTTCCAGTGTCAAACGGGACATGCTTCCAGAGAGTGGATGGAACGGGAAGGAATAGACTGCCAACTGATCGCGTTTTGGAGTTTTCTTCAACACTAAGTGGCCTTTTTATAGTTCGATCCTTTGAGGACCTCGAATAAAGGACACAGCGGTTACAGAGGAACATATTTAAGGCTATCCGCCGTCCTCTCACTGGATAGCCGCCCCACAAGTCTAACCCAGAGATGGATATTGCGGCTGACCAGCCACGGTGGATGCACCACCATGCTATGCTTAACGGACAGCACCCGGACTCTCACCATCCCGGCCTCGCACACAACTACATGGAGCCTACGGCACAGCTCCTACCACCGGATGAAGTGGATGTTTTCTTTAATCATCTGGACTCGCAGGGGAACCCCTACTATCCAAACTCTCCGCACGCACGGGCGAGGGTCTCTTATAGCCAAGCAGCTCATGGTAAGAATCATCTGTCTATAGCCTGCTGTGTTCTATACAAAATAAGTTGCTTTTGCTCTACATAATAATGTTAGCATAATCAAACAATGTTGATCGTAAAATAACCACATAAAACACATCTTGTGCAGTTGTGAAAAACACAAACAATACTAAACATGTGCATTTTATTTCTTTTGATTTGGGTGTAGATTTAAGTCTATCCTAAATCAATAATCATATACAAACATGCATTATAGACATATATCTAAATGAATTATTTTTATTTTAGCAGAATACCGCATAAATAGTAGTAATGCAGGTAGCCTATTTTTTATATCTAGGTTTATATATATATATATATATATATATATATATATATATATATATAGCATTAAAATATATAGGCCATATGAAACAGAGAGTGTGCATCAACTCTTCAATCAGGCTGCCGTTGAATTCTTTCACAGCTCGTCTCACGGGGACTCAGGTGTGCCGGCCTCATCTCATCCACAGCCCGGGGATCTCATGGCTGGACAGCGGGAAGGCTGCCCTCTCGGCGCACCACCACAACGCGTGGGCGGTCAGCCATCACTTCAGTAAACCCGCTGGCCTGCACCACTCCGGCGGCTCCTCCGGAGCGGTCTACCCGTGCAGCAACGCCTCAAACGCGGCCTCCGCCTCGTCGCTAACGCCGTCCCACTCGAGTCCCCACCACCTATACCCGTTTCCCCCTACCCCGCCGAAGGACGTGTCGCCGGACCCTGGCGCCGCGTCCCCGTCCTCCTCTAGTATCAGAATGGACGAGAAGGAATCTATCAATAAATACCAGTTGTCATTATCGGAAGGAATGAAGATGGAGGGCTCCAGTCCGCTCAGGAGCAGCCTGGCCTCCATGAGCGCTCAGACGCCCTCCACGCACCATCCCATACCGACCTACCCCACGTACTCTCTCCCCTCGGCGCACGACTATGGCAGCAGTCTGTTCCACCCGGGCAGCCTGCTGGGAGCCTCGTCCTCCAGCTTCAACCCCAAGTGCAAAAGCAAAACGCGCTCGTGTTCCGGTGAGTTTCCCGTCAGAGTGACAGGCCTTTCTGTTTCTAAATCATGATGAAGTTGACGATTCGCCTAATATCTTCATGGAAATGTATAACACAAATAGGCTACTGCAGGGCTATTATTCTTTTTAACTGACTTATCTGGTCCTATATGCACTTTGTGTGTAGTAAACCGTTGGTACAAGCACAAAGCTGAATAGCCTATGAATTGATTTAAATTCGTTTCGGAGTTTATAGGATATATGTTTGCAAAAATATCAGTTGGTGAAACATTAAAACAATAGGACCGCAGGCTATGGTCGCATCAGGCTATATTGACAGCAACTCTTCTTCTTTTTTTGATGCATAATATAGTTTTCAATTGCGCGCGCGCGAGCGCGCGCACACACACACACACACACACACACACACACACACACAAACACACACACAGTGACAGCTCGGCGAAGCAAAATATAGGATACATTTTGAAGCCATCAAATAAATCAACAGGCCTGCATGTGAATTATAGCGACAGCATAAATCAGCATATAAATGTTTATGTATAGCCCTGCACTTGCAGGGTCGAAAGATCTATTTCCTCAAATGTATATAGTCACAATTAAGCCATATAGTAGCCTGCAGGTTATTTTGTAAATTTGCATATTCAGTAGACTAAGTATATTTAATTTACTCAGAAATCTACAATACGAATGAATACGAGCAATAGGCCTGACCTATATTATTCATGGAGCATTTAAGTTATACACTTTCAACTTGATTAACGATCATATAGAATTTGTGTAAACAGTGTTTGAACCGTACAAATGAGGATGCTTTGCCCTTTTTTAAAATATGCATACATCATATCATATGCCTGTCACCCTGTCGGGTTATAATCCTATTTTAGCCGAAACTCAATTACGCGCGTGAGCATGGATCCATGAGAATGGTCAACTGGATACAGCTCAAATATACCAAACAGCCAAAATGGTCTAAGAGACGTTTTCTTTGTTAATACGACATGTCATGCCTATACTCCCCATATTTGTTGGCAGACCATATAGCCTGCACAAGCCAAGTTACAGAAATGTGTTTTGTCAATTAACTATCTATATAGAATGTTTTTAGTCCAGCAGCCATAGCCATACAGATCAGCAAGCACGCCAAGCAGGGAGATGTTCCTTTTTAAAAGACATCTTATAATGCAGCCTATATACAAAATTAAATTAAAAAACGTAAATGTCTTTAATTGTCAAACGAACACCTGCATGGTCAAATTACATATTATTTGGCCATTATGATCATTTTAAAAGAAATGCCACGTATAGCAGCTATAGGCCTACTGGATTTAGGAGACAAAGTCTTTCTTTCTTTCTTTCATTCATTCATTCATTCTTTCTTTTTCTATTTTTGCTGCATTGTTTGTTCCTGCATGCTCATTCTGTATACTGTCTCTAACCCAAACATCCCTTCTCTAACTCCCAGATATCTGTCTCTGTCAATCTTTAACTAAAGACTCATGCATTCAAAATTATTTAAACGATGACTACATACAGATACATTAAACATGACATAGCCTATATATAAAACCTATAACATGCGTCTATCAGATCAAAAGGTCAACCGTAAAGGTTACCGTATATTTTATACTTTCAAATACACCTTTTCAAATGTCACAGACGGCATGCCCAATAGGGTCACCAGGTTGAAAGTGATTAAAATGTCGACCTGTTTTATCCCCCATTCTCAGAGGGTCGTGAATGTGTCAACTGCGGGGCCACCTCTACCCCCCTGTGGAGGCGTGATGGCACTGGCCACTATCTGTGCAACGCCTGTGGCCTGTACCACAAGATGAACGGACAGAACAGGCCGCTCATCAAGCCCAAACGCAGACTGGTGAGTAGCCTATAATATGCCACTCAGTCACTCAAACATGGAGGGGCGAGCGAGGGGACGACCGTGCTGGGCTAAATGAAAATATCACAAGATGGAGAGAGAGAGAGAGAGAGAGAGAGAGGAGGAGGAGGGGGGGGGGGGGCACAATTCCAGGAAAGTTATATTTTCCCAATCAGTTTCCTGGAATTGTGTTTCCTACTCTCACCCCTGCACTCCTTCACACGGGCCGTTAGTGGAGTGCAGTCTATCTGTGTTGTTTTTGCTATCATTATTACCACTACTTCTGATACTGTCACTGATAGCAGGCTCACTGCAACATCCCTCACACGCAGCACAATGGCTGGGTGACACTCAGTAGCCCATCACGCCGTGGCGCATCGTTTTGACCTTGCTGTGCTGCTGTGGCTTCATGCTTGTGTTTGTTTTCATTGAGGCTCATGTGTTGTGGTGGAAAGGCGCATGTGTAACTTTACTCCATACATCCTTTTTGTTTGTTTCATCCGTCTTTGTATTTACCCCTCTGGCTTCTTCCCCCCACAATGAACCTGTTTAAACATCAATGTTATATTTTTACTTATGAGGGCAGCAGTTCAGATTCAGAAGAAGGCCTATATGCCCAGTCAAACATGCTTCACATGGCCATTTCAAACAACATGCCATATTATGAACACTTAATTAAATAAATGAATGTGGGTATGTATATTATGTATAGGCCTAAAAGGTAATTTTGTCTGATGGTTGAATTATCATCAAAATATAGCCTGATCCGAGTGTATAGCTATTTTTACATAATCATTTGTGTCTCACTTTGACAGTCAACTGCACAACCCAAAGCAAAATTGATATAACCATAACCAAGGCCTATATGCTATAGGCTTATGCCACTTGAATAATATCAGTGACTTTATTCAAAATCAAGAGTATATATAGGCGAGAACACCATTGATATTAATAAAAAAGCACCACAGCATATATACATTTATATACCCTATTATAGGGTATATAAATGTATATATGCTGTGGTATGCTGTGGTCCCTATAGTTTGGTGCCATTCCTGTTCAAATCGAGTCTATCGAGGCTTTGGGATTGAAATATTGTTTTAAATATGATTCGTTATATATATATATATATATATATATATATATATATATATATATATATATAACGTTATATATATATATATATATATATATATATATATATATATATATATACATATAACGAATCATATTTAAAACAACAAATATATATAACTAACCGAGCAGTGTGTCATTGATATATATATATCGCGTCTACCGAAAAAATGAAGAAAAGAAGGTCCTATAATGCACAATTTAAATCATCTTGAATTATTATCGGCTTTAAGTCGAGACTCAAAGACTCTCGTGTAAAATCCGCGGCTGTCGATGCCTATATGAACTATATAGCCTACATTGCTGTTAGATGAATAGCCTCGAATCCCTCGATAAATCCATTGGATTTCTCTTCCCATGAGCCAATAACGTGCATCGCGCGGGGCTCGGGGTTCATTCTATTCAGCGGCAGCAGCGTCGCTGCGAGGCCTCCAGTTGTTTCCTATCCGGATATCTGACCAGTCCAGATAAGCAGCGAGACCACCGCGTGTTTCCTTTTCGCTCCGCTATAACCTAATGGTCCAGGCATCCAGGCGTCCATCCCCGACATGAAGCATGCATGCTATATGTGACAATAATATAACCCTGGGAAATCGCGATAATATATTGATAATGATTTTACCCATTTTGGACTGAATTCTAGATGTGACTGTTTCATGGAACAAAATATATAATTTCCACATTTCACAATAGCTTTAATATTTGTTTCTGTTATCTATAATCACTGTGAGAGAAGCATAGCCTATTTACATATTATTATTTTCTTGGGGGACTGACTGACTGAATTTGACTAATTTCTTTGCACTCAACCTTTAAAACTGCAAGTAGGCTGTACATAAAGTAGAATAAAGAAAGACTGTGTATAATTCAATAGTAATTGTATAGCAATTCATTAGTTCTCTAAACCAATTAGACACCAATCAGACAATAAATAATGGATTTATGGAACACAATGGCACAAACCATTGTCAAAAGTAACAGGGCAAAATTGCAAATAGGCCTAATTACTATATTATTTACGGAAAGCTGAATTTCAATCAGCTCCCCGGACCCAAACTAGTGCAAATAGAAGATCTACAATCACTTATTAAATATTTGTTCCTCTTTATGCAATTTATTAGATTTTTATTTTATTTGTTCATGAAGTTACTGGGAAAAAAATGAATTTTTGTTTTAAATTCATGAATAGTTTAGCTTTTTTGGGAATGTTTTTTGGAAATGTTTTTAAATAATAATGAAAAAACAAATGTAGGAAACAAACAAAAAGTATGGGGACCCATAACAATGTGTCCACGACCCTGCATGCACAAATGGGTCCCGAGTCCGACCCAGTGTTTGGGAACCAGTGTTATATAGTGCCACTGTATTCTAACAAAGGTTTCATTGCTGTCTTTGCAGTCCGCAGCCAGGAGAGCAGGCACCTGTTGTGCCAACTGTCAAACGACCACCACCACTCTCTGGCGCCGCAACGCCAACGGAGACCCCGTGTGCAACGCCTGCGGCCTCTACTACAAGCTGCACAACGTAAGTGCTGCTGCATGGACTCCATAGAGCAGACTGCAGGTTGCATGGACCCGTATACAGCCAGTCAGCGGGGTCAAGTATAGACCGGAAGCAGGCGGGCAGGTTACAAATGATTGTGGGGGGATAAGAGAGGCAAAAAGGAGAGAGAGGGAGAGGCGGAGAATGCATGTGCTCCGCTGCCTCTCAGACACCGTTGGACTCGTTGGTGTTTTCTTTCTTTGTGCTTTATTGTTTCCATGGTAGGCGTAATCCCCTTGAGACTCACAATGGTGAGACTGTTCTTTGAGTGGGACTCTGTTTAAATGAGCCTGCAGGGTCAACATGGACATGAATAGCGTTATTAGACACTATAGGATATGGGGTGAATGCTATATGCTATAGGAAATGCATGTAGTGCATGCAAAGAACTATAGAGTCAATTTAACTGACTCTATATTGTAAAAAAAGGTTAACTTTTGACTATATATGGCAGTGGTTCTAAACCTGTGGATCGGGACGCCCAGGGGAGTCCCCTCATAATTTTGGAGGGGTCCCTAGATGGCCGTGAAGATGAAGATGAAAGATCATTACTGCATCAAAAGTAATCAACATACTAAACTATCGAATAACGTCGGCCAAATTGTCAAATAATATGAGAAAGAGGCTAAATGTGTGAAAATATCAGATCTACAAGCTCACAAAACCTGGCATTGCGAGGCGTTGTGTTGTGTATTTTCACAATATTTATCTGTGGAACTGAGTTACTAAATGTAATGCCAACTCCTACAATTCCAAGTGCTTGTCGGGGTGGGGGATCCCAGTTCAAAAGGTTGAGAACCACTGAGCTAAGGGGTGCATGGGTTAATCCAGAGTGTTAATGGAGGTTAAATTATGAATTGGAGCCAGTCTTTTTCTGTACTTTTCCGGATTCTGGATTTCTGAAGTTTCTCAGGAATCCTCAGGTGTCTTTCATAAAACTGCCGTAGGTGTTAAAAGGCCTTTTCAAAATCGACCTCAGGTCTAAATGGGTCAAAGGCATATATAAGTGTTTGATTAGTTAGTTAGGTAAAAGTACTTTATTGCATATTGACAATATATTTTCCAGGTATTTCAACTTCCTTCCTGCGTCGTAACCAGCAGGTCACTCACATCCACACTTCTCTCTCTGATCTCACTGTGACCGCAGGTGAACCGGCCTCTGACCATGAAGAAAGAGGGAATACAGACGCGCAACCGCAAAATGTCCAACAAGTCCAAAAAGGGAAAGCGCATGAACGACAGCTATGAGGATTACTCCAAGTGCATGCACGACAAGAGCTCTCCATTCAGCGCCGCCTCACTGGCCGGACACATGTCCATGGGCCACCTGACCCCCTTCAGCCACGGTGGACACATGCTTCCCACGCCCACCCCCATACACCCCTCGTTTGGCCACCCGCATCACAACATGGTCACGGCCATGGGATGAGAGAGGAACAGGAGAGGGGGTGGGTGGGGCTCAGATATTACATAAACGGAGGTCACGTCTCGTTAGAGGCGTATATCACCACAGACAAACTGACACACAGTCGGTGCGTGTATGCTTTTCACGCGGCAATTCATCATGCATGTCCAGTCGTTTTCATTGGCTACACTGTCCTCCCTTTGGCTGGGTGTTAGTGACATCCGCCTGTTTGCAGCTATACCCTATCTAGCCAGCTAGCAAGCCCTCTAATGTTTAGCATAAACACACACATCATTGTCAAGTACCATGCATGACAATTTGGACACGGGTAATAATCTATTCCATCCACCGCGGCTGGCCAGATCATAAGACACATTGTCGAGGCGCGAGGCCACCGGTTTCCTTGCCGAGGGCACTGCCTCGCTAATCGGTTCGTTTGGGTGCACCACACAAGCCTCTGGACCTCACTGTGTCGACTTGCCTGCCTTGTGGTGAAGAGTAGAGTTGGGATTATTTATAGACTTTTAACAATTCCGGTTCCTTAACGATTCCTTTTTAACGGTCCAATTCCTTAACGAAAAAGGTTTGAGAACCACCGGTATTGTAATTGTATAGCAGACGTGAAGTCCACATAATACCAGCTCTGACCGCTGATGAAACCCATTCCTGGTTCCTCAATGTTAGATACGTTTCCCTTCGGCCCGGATCGCAACCCGAATTGAGAGATGTAAAAACTTTAGTGATGTTTGAGTGGTTTGCACAATTTGTCAGTGCTAAAAAGCATCCACGCAGACACAGTTGATCATGATTGTCTTGCTGAATACAGGGGATGGGGAAGGGAATATGCATTGTGGACGTTCATATTTCCTCCCCTTTTAGGTACCTGCTTTAATTTGAGAGGACAGAACAATGATCTACAATGTAGATTCTATACATCACCCCTCAACCACCCCCGCCCCACCCCCGGCCGTCCACATTTAAACACGAAAATATAATTGCACCTTTTTAAGTTTTTCTCCATTATCACTTCCTGTGATAGACGGACTATATGCTGTCTAGCTGCAGTGGTAAACGTGCCGAACATGTTTGTAGTTAACTGTGAATACTGTAAATTTGTGAGAGGAATGAAAGGGGGACGTGTGGGTTAGCTTTGGGTAGATGAGGGTGATCCCCCTGAATGACATTTTATGACAAATATGCTGGATTTTTTGCTCATGGACTATTTTAAAGGAATTTACAAAAAAAGAAACAGGTAAACAAAAAAGTTTATAAATCTTCATTTGAGACTGTTTTATTATAATTATTGTTATTATAATTATTGTTATTATAATTATTGTTATTATAATTATTGTTCAGATAATTTATTTTCACTTCCTTTCTTTTTACACTATCACCTGAAACATAATACGGATGCTGTTATGCCAATTATGAATATATGTTTTTGCTTAAGTGCTTTCTCTGAGCTGCAGCATTTATACTCACAAGAAATAAAGAGATCAAGTTTACTTTCCCATCTATTCCCTCTATACTCGATACTCAAACAAAACAATCCTGAGAGTTAATTTCACTCTGTGTGTACAAATGTAAACTCTCAGAGTGAAATTTACTTTCTACTTTTGATGTCAGTGTATAAAGTCACAGAGTATGGACTGTATGGACATACATGTTTTGTTACTAATGGCACTATTAACGTTCACTTTCCTCTGTGCCATACTAAGATGATGTGCCATGTTGAGCTTGGGAAACACTGCAGGCATTTCTTAAAGGCCATTGTTGAAAACATCTTTGGATGCAGATTCTACTGTACATGCATGCCTAGGTTGCTAAATACACCTCAAAGGTACCATCATGTCATTTACTTGTTTTGGTTCGTTTGACATTGATTTGTTTTCCGATACCATTAGGCCTACTAATTATGTATTTTGAGTTTCCAATGAGGTCACTGTGGTCTGTTGTACATTTGTCATGAACCTTCACTGATTGACAGTTTGGCCAGTGGCGTTTGAAACATTCCTTCATGATAGTTCCACAGTCCTGCTCCACAGACGTGATTATTAACACATCTGTAGCCAACACATATTAAGCCCTATTTTATGCCTGATGGCTTCTTGCAAAAATAGTGAAAATAGCTATTGCATCATTGTTAGCTTGATCTGCTATTTTCGTTACTTTTGAAAACATTTAAGAATGAGAATTTCTTTGGAATTCATTGAAAATGTTTGCCTATAAGGAGGCCTATAATGCCCAGGTTGGAAGTGGTTACACCTACAGTATATAGGCTAGTCTATACTTTGCTGCATGACATTACTTCAGGAAAATAACAGATTTGAATGAACTGAAAAACAATGTGACATGCATGGCAAGTCGTTCATCAGTGGAACATGGTTGTGTGATGAAATATACAGTAAATGAGCCCTTAGTTTGAGGGAGCTACTATCTATAAGGAACTGGTCAAACTTTGAATCAGCATCTCTGTTTCTCTTTGCTTCGACATCATGGCGTTTCATCAACTCCTCTCTACTCTTACCCGTATGAGAAAACACATGCGTGCTCTTTGCTACCTATTCAAAACTATTCAAAGCTGACAATCTGGTCGCCATAACATAATGTTGATAATAAAGAAACCATGTAAGCCTAACAGTGGAGCCTCTGTGCCGTTTGTCTACTCTGCCACATGGAGCACATTACTACTAACATACATTTTAGAGAGACTGTGTGAAGTGAGGGGCGCTCTTATCACCATCATAAATCATCTCATTCTGGCCAATCACAATATGTTTACACACTTTGGTCTTCAATGTTTGTGTTTACACAAACACTCAAAGCTGGGCAAGTGGGCAGGGGCTAGCGCCCCTCCTATGCCCTTTTTGAGGGGCGCTCTTATCATCATACATTATCTCATTCTGGCCAATCACAATTTGCGTCCTCACATTTGTCTTCAATGTTTGTGTTTACACACTTTTGTCTCCAATGTACGTACAGACGTACATACACATACATACAGACTTGGTGCATTTATAGTTAGATATAAGATTAAAGCCACTATACAGAACATTTTAGTGAATAAAATGTTATTTTGTAAATCTGTATGTAGGACCACTACTGGCTAACAAGTGATATTGACTCGCAAAGTGTAATATCTCTCCTCCACCTTGACTAGAAATGTTTTCTCCCACATGGGAGGAATCCTGGGAAGGACATAGAATTTACGCATTGGGGGCTTGGGGCTTTAAATAATCTAAAATACAATGCAGGATATAGCCATCCTCACCATGCTGTGCAAAAAATACTGTATCCCCTGTTGATATGATCAGCCACTTTCCAATAACCAAGCTACTACACTAACCCTGACAGTTATGTAATGGTATCAATAAACCCTTTTTTTCATGAAGAGTTTGCAATTCGTTTCCTCCTTTTTCTCCAAATTTAGTTATTTCTCCTTACAGTTCAACACTCCCTGGTGCAGTGATCACCCCGCCTGGCCATTTGTAGTCCTTTGGTTCTAGACATTGTCCTGCATAACGCTCTTTCTAATCTAAATGGACCTGTTTCATGGGCGATTAGCGACAGGGCACCTGCCTTCCACTGTGTCTGATACACGATGCCATCCTGGCGCACTCGCAGCCTTTTTTCAATCTGGTCTCCAACAGAGACGAGAAGGATGAGACTGTATAATGTCAAGCCTGATGCATACTTAGTCGCACAACAGTGATGTGTGCTGAAAATAGCTTGAAGTGTGAGGAGCTTGTAGATCGGCTGTATTTTGGTGTATTTTGACACCATCACACAAATAAGAACACAGTAACAGTCCAGGATGGATGAGATGTCTCAAGTTGCGCGCACACACACACACACACACACACACACACACTGGCCACCCTAAGTTCTCTCCCAGGCTCCTTGACCTCTCACCCTGCAGCACTTACACTGTCATTCTTTCAGGCGCTCCCCACTATGTACACAGAGAAATTTACAGGCCCTTTTAAAATGCCACGTCTCCCCCCTGGAAAACATGACACTGTGACACAGACAACGTCCTTGTAAAGAGATGAAAAGCATTGCCACGTTCCAGAGGTGGACTCCAAGTGGATTTGGCAAGGTGAAACCAGCCTGTTGGCCTGGTAGAAGGGAGGGGTCTGGGGATCGGGTGGTGGTTCGGGCATCCTAAATCAGCTACAAGTGAGGTTTACGGTCCCCTTCCTATGCACGCCTCTTCCCCAGAACATTTGTTTTTCAACCAAACTCAATTAATGGAATCAAAAGCGAGCTCAGGCTGGACTTCAGAGGACTGACTTTCAAGAGAGATGGTGATAAACGAGATGAAAGCGGAAAGCACCGCGGTTTAGTTTAGTTCAATTCAGAGTCTCTTATGATGATGAAGGGATGGGAAAGAAAGGGGTGGGTGATTTCCACTGTCCAAGATCCCTGGATGCCAGCTTTTGAGATTTTAATTAATCTTTGGAGAAAACTTGAATTATAATTTTTGTTTTTTCTTGAGAACTTGTTTGTTTGTTTTCCCCTCAAAATAGTGTATTGCTAATTAGGTTAGAACCCTTTGGAAACCTTGTTTTTTTGGCATGCTTTAACAAATCTTTTGTTAAATATTTGTTTTTGGCTTTTCTGCCTTTATTGATAGTTTCAAGTGAAGACTGACAGGAAAGAGGGAGAGAGGAGACAGACCTGCAACAAAGATCAGGCCAAAGGTTATGTGGCATGCGCCTGGACCACTAGGCCAGCAGGCACCCCATGCTGCAAAGAATGTCGCTGCTTGTACTTATAGCGACAAATAAAACCCTCTAGATTCTTGATGGTTTTGGTTTTTTAAGTTATTTTTGTGGGACTTTCAGCCTTTAATGATAGTGCACAGTGGAGATGGACAGGAAACAGAGAGAGAGAGACGGGGAATGACACGCAACAAAGGTTGTCAGGATCAGCGATGGCTACATTAGAGTCAATATTAGCTCTGGTGAAAACAAAATCCCTTTTTGGCCAAAAAGTACCGTTTATACGTATGGTGAGGGGCTCAGAGTGCTCCCACTAAGGAAAATAGGCTTTCTAATGACACAACCCGCCTTTGTTTTGGTGAGTAGCAAAAACATAATTTTTATTTACGCTAAAGAGGAGAGGCTGGTCTGATTTCCATGTGAGATTTAAAAACGAAAGTAGCATAGCCTTACTGCAGGGCAGAATCATAGAAGCAGTATAAGGCTTTGGACCAGAGCTAAGTCAATATGTGGTATGCACCTGGACCGCTATAGGCCAGGTCACAATGCGTTGCAATGCAACATGCTGTTTAATCTGAGTTCCTAACTACATCAATTTTAAAGTTTAGAATACATTTTTATTTATTCATTCATTTATTTGTATTTATTTATTCAGAAAGAATGACTGACATTATCTGTCTGCATTGAAGTGTATTATTTAACTTGTCATGGTCTAGACTATATTGTTTAGAATTGTTTTAAAATGTTCTAGTATAATAAAGATACTAGTAACGTAAAATCACAATCTATTTTAACATTTGTTAAGTTGGTCACGTGGGCAAAAGATGTGCGCTCCAGCCTATGAAAACATGTTCCGAAAAGATGTGGCAAGCCAATCAGAGTCACCAGCTCTCAGCCCAACACAGCCATCTTGCTTTTTATTTATATGGGCGAGTGGAAATTTAATGCAAATAAATTAATTATAGGTCCAGCAAGCAAATCATGATGGTCTGTTTGTGCTCAATAGGTCACAATAACACTCCAATTTTAGGTGTTGTGTTTTGTATGACATTTTGGCCAGTAGTTCTCACACGTCAATAGCTCTCAGAAATTCAGAATCTGCAGCGTTCTCTCCGTCCTCGCAGGACAAGACACAAACAAGGAAGGGGATGAATTGGATTTAGCTTATTCCTTCTAAATGTCTGTATTTAAAATATCAATGACTCAACTAAGCCCTTAGTTACATCAACATTGTTCTTTGCACGAACTTGGTTCCTGGCAAAATCTTACCATTACAACGATCGCATTCGCTATTTTCGCCTGCCAGCCGACAGCCCAGTACACACGCCTGCACACACACGCACGCCTGCCTTGCGCACACACACACACACACACACACACAGGAATAGGCATGCAGGCTATACGGCGGCGAGACAGCACCTTATCATTTTCAGTTTCATTAAATAACTGTGTTCCGAGTACACACGCCTGCACACACACGCACGCCTGCCTTACGCACACACACACACACACACACACACACACACACACACACACACACACAGGAATAGGCATGCAGGCTATACGGCGGCGAGACAGCACCTTATAATTTATGAAAACCTGTGCTCACTGTCATGTTCCGTTCACAACTGTGCTTTTATTTTCTGTAATTTTGCGCCCTCTGGTGGACGTTGGTTAAGTGTGAGAAATTCAGAATCTGACTGTTCTCTCGGCTAAGGCAAAAACAAGGAAGAGGCATTCTAGGCTCGCTATTTCGCTTATTCCTTCCAAATCTCTGTATTTAAAATATCAATGACTCAACTAATCAAATGTACGGTCAAATGTAATCACAATATAGGCTACAGATGTAAATATATTTATGACACAGTAAAATGTCGAAAATTAGTGCTATTCCCCCCCACACACACACATACACGACAGGCAAGGCTGTTGTTTGCATCGTTAGCAGGCAGCAGCTACCTTGGCACTGCTCTCTGTGACTGTAGTTGTTTCACCATGTTTGCGTATTTATGAGAAATAAAAAACACTTTCTGTTATTATAATAATAATAATAATAATTTATAACCCATCCGTTACTACATGTGCAGGGCACACTACTGAGTTTAAAAACACAGCTGAAACATGAAGTGGAGTCTGTCAACTCCCGCAATTTCCTTCTTCCCATATTGCGCTGCAACGTAACTAGGATGAGCCGCCCGAAGGGCGGCAAAATTCTAGTAAATCACAATATCGAATCGCAAAATATTTAAGAATTGCAATACAAATCAAATTGGCACCCTAGAAACGGGAGGTAAGTCCCACCCAGAGTGAAGTTACCCTACCTATTCCCTTGCATAACCAAGAGGCAGATATACATGAGAGTTGCATCCAACCCTGTGATGCCCCTGGAGGATCATGGGACTCATGACGTATCCCATCTCTTCCAGTGGGACTGCAGTTGCCTTAATGGTACAATCTGGGACATTAGCTTGGCCTTCAATAGGATCTGGGCTTGATACACAAAGGTGCTATCTCTGTTGACGTCTCAAGAGAGCTACAACATACAAACAAAAGTAAGAGGCAGAAGAAAAAGAGAGGGCCTCTGACAGTGATCCTCAAAAAAAAGAAAATGTGATAGAATCTTTCGCATCCCTGAGGAGTTATGAAATAAACTCTCGCTGCAAAAACCATGTACGTCGTCTATACACACACCGCAAACAAAAGTGCATGTGCACGTTGAAATGTGTGCTAGTTTCCACCTCGACTAGGTCCCTCGACTCTCTTATGAAACAGGGAAGGGAGCAGTGGAAGTTATCGTAATATAGACAAGCATACAATAAACTGCCATGACACAATTGGTGAAGAACAAAATGAAGTAGCACTCCTCCTATGCCATTCAGACAGCTTGTGTCCTCTGCACACACAGGAGCACAGTCCCCACGCTGGAACACAACAGGAAGGAAAAGGACTAAAGAGGAAACACTTATGAAAATTTATTACGGCAAAGGGGAGTAAATCTGGAAGGTGTGTGCGCTCAAACATGCACATGCATGGGCATACACCCATGCATGCTTGTGTGCATGTTCACGGATTAACACACGGGTAGCGTGGCGGTATAACACGCAGACACACACGGTGCATTCTCCAATGCAGAGAAAGTGGGACATCCTACAAACACCCTGCTCACAGTTACTGACAAGTCTCTTCTAAACCTCTTTTCTTCTTCTGTCTGAGGCAGACAAATTCATCCCTCTTGTCTTCAGACAATCACCTCTTTTCTTCTGCCTGTTGCACCAATGAAAGAATAAGGGAGGATGATATGGCGAGAGTGCAAGACAGAAAAAGATAGGGGGAGAGAGACAGAGAGAGCGGGAGAGAGAGACAGAGAGAGAGAGAGAGAGAGGCATCCGCCCCACAGAGAGAGCGAGGCGCTAGGCTAATGTCCTGTGTGTTAAGGCCCCTGGGACTGGGCGTCTGGGCCCCACTATCCTATGACATCGCTGACAAAAGGCCCAGGGCTCAGCCCTCAGGAAATCTGAGAGGTGGGGGGGGTATCTAGGCCGGGAGGGTGGGAAGGAGGGAGAAGGATACAGGTGGGTTGCACCTACGGTACAGTATTGGCCTATAAATGCTTGTGATTTCTGGGCTAATGAGTGGGCAGGGCTGTTGTTTACTGTAGGAGGAGGTGAAGGAAGTTGGAAGGGAGGTGAGGGAAGACATACAGCTTGAGGTGGCCCGCCTCTTCTTCTTACCACTGTCTGTCTCGCACCACTCGCTCTTTAGGCTCAGAGGCTGTCGAAATGTCTCAGTTGCAGCCTTAGGCCCCATTTAGACTGCATTTTTCTCCAATTCCATCCTTTCGCCCGATCTGTGACAGATCAGATCTGTCACATATCTGTGTGTTTGGACTGATTTGAACGGCGTCAACTCAACGCCGCCCTGTGTCGACATATCTGCTTTGGTTAGCGCGGTAACGACGTAGGCGTCATGCCGTAGATGATAGTTAATTACGTTCAGAATCAACAGAAAAATCAAATACATGCATGCATGCATGATAATGGCCACACACAGCATTTAAGATTATCAGCAAAGAATACAATATGATTATTGCGTATGGATTCACTGAGCACAGCCTGCATATTCAGTGTGTCCACTGCACGGTCCTCAGGTGTTCTCCTGTATAGCAGCCAGAGACATTGTGTTATTATGCAACCACTCACTGCAACACAGACAGACAGACACAAACACTATGCCATGTGTTATTATGCAACCACTCACTGCAACACAGACAGACAGACACAACCACTATGCCATGTGTTATTATGCAACCACTCACTGCAACACAGACAGACAGACACAAACACTATGCCATGTGTTATTATGCAACCACTCACTGCAACACAGACAGACAGACACAAACACTGATCGACCAACGATATCAGCAACAGCACTAAGCAGTGGTGGAAAGTAACTAAGTAAATTTACTTAAAGGAGCATTCAGTGATTTGGAAAACCCCACGGTCCGCCCCGGTAACAAGATGTGCACATGCACTCACTACAGTGGGGGAGACACGCGACAGGCCAACAGCACACACACCAAGGCCCGCCCCCGCTCGATCATGATTGGCAGAAGGCCCCTCTCTATCCTGATTGGATGAAGGCTGGGCCACCTAGCCAAAAACGAAACCTACGAAACCTACGAGTACAAAAATGAATCAGACTGGCCAAAAGAAAACTTCCAAAAATAGGAAACAAGCACTTGAAGTTAGTTAGCACTTAGTTGAAACCAACACTAAAGAAAAACAACAAAACAGGGACTTGAGATACTGCTAGGCTATGTCATCCATAGCCTCGGTACTGCAGGCTTTCATTTTCGTCGGTGCAAAAATTGATAGCCTGCGGGAACGCATTGGTCACTCTGGTCTAGAAGTGGGAGTTAACCCTTCCGGGTGGGTGTCGCTCCAAATTATGTGACGTAGCGCTGCACTAGGGGGGGAGAGGAGGGCCCGGGCTGATGGACAGATCGGTGAGATCCAATCAGAGCGTGCGCAAATCTCAGCCGCGACCCCCCCCCCCTCTAGACCAGAAACCTAACACGTTTTCTCAGGCATGTGATCCATGACCATGAGGCTCTGGCAGCTCTCCCCTGATGTGGTCTCTTACTAGCCTCAAGCCATACTGAACTCCTTCACCTGTAACATGCATGCATTTATTAAGCAGGTGAGGCAAACCATCCCCTAATCAGTAATGCATAACACAATTAACTCAAAACACGGCTAACCAGTAAGACACACATCCGCCTCGTTGACGGCAGACTGTTGGGCGAGCGCTGGCGTTATGGCATGGGGGGGTCAGTCAACATGGAATGAATTCTGTACTGGCTATATAAGAATGGAGCATGTCTTGAGTGTACAGGGTTTAATGAGGTCAGATCAACATATGGAATGTCAGAACAGGTCAGCTCAATGGAGGTCTCACAGTACGTTTTAACAGCGGGCGACAGCCAGACACATTTTCTGGAAGTGCATTATTTGTCAATGGGACCCGGCAACTGGCCATAGAGGCGATAGCAGGCGAACAGGCGATGGTCGAAAAGTGCGTGGAGGAAGGTAGGCCGAAAATATTTAAAAAAATAATCTTTTGGGCGACGTCGCCCGGGGATAGTGGGCGATTGGGCGATCAAGCGACGCTCGCCATTGGTCTCTAAGGTCTCCCGCTGTTAAAACGTACTGTAAGGGTGGTAGCGGGGACACTCTCTTGAGTATACAGGGTTTGATGAGGGCCGGGCCTTAATTTTCGGGCCTGTTGAGAACTCTAGTTTTCGCCGGCTGCCGGGCGCGGCTGCACTAATTAACTAACTAACTTTGGGACAAGCCCGTCTAGAGTTTGAATGGACAGGTATCAGTTAAAAGGGAGACATCGAAGAGGAAGAATGGATGGGGAAGGATCAACATATGGAATGTCCATATGGTCTTAATTGCGACAGCAGATCACATTTACTATGACATCAGATGCATAGTGATGTCACGAGACCTGGGCTATGGTGGCTTTCCCATGTATGGGGATTTTGAGTCATACACTGACGGAAATTGCACATTTTCAAAGTAAAGTAAGTAAAACAACTAAGGACCATGAGTAATCATAAAGGCATTTCCCCTGTTTCCCCGGTGCTAATTCATTCACAGAATATTAAATAACTTAAGACCAAACATAATACAAACATGAACAAACACGTACCCCTCTTCCTCTACAGTGTTTGGACACTTCCAATCAACAGGAGATTGCCAGCACTACAAATATTTGAACTTCAGTGTCAATAAATAAACATAAACATATTTAAAAGTCTTTCAATCATTACATGTTACTTTAAAATGTCATTTGTGAAAATAGAGGAAACGTGCAACACCCTTGTAATGAATAATTTGAGCTGTTTGTGCAAGGTCCTTGCTTGTGTGTAGGGCACGGCTGCCCTGTGACAAACATTTTGAATTCCGGACTTTTACTTGTAACAGAGTATTTCTATATTGCAGTATTTATACTTAAGTAACAAATGTGAGTACGTTTTCCACCACTGCAGACAGACACAAACAAACACTGATGGAGTAGCTGATATCAGCAACAGCACTAAGTAAGCACGTCCAGCACATTGTGCTAGTAGTCTGCCTCATTGTCTTTTGTATGCAAGAAGAGATTGGACAGATTAGCACTAAATTGACACTCATCCACGTGGCTATCTGGAGGCCCTCTATCTGTCTGGCTGTTGTTGCATTTCATCAGGGGATTTCACCGTTTGAACCAAACACGTTATTATCACGCTATCTGTCAATGGTGATTTCACTCTAAACCGCATCCTTTTCACTGTAGCTCCAGTGCTACTAACACACCACATGGCCTTCTGTGTTCATTGTTTATTTATCCTGAACATGCATTTGTGACTGGAATGGAAAGGAATCTTTGGAAAGGGAGGATAAATTCATCTGTAGTTTGTTTTTAGCCAGAGGCCGGTGGGGGTGTAGGCCGGGGCTAGTGGTGGAATGTAACATAGTAGGCTACATTTATACCTAAGTACAATTTTGAGGTACTTTACTGGAGTATTTCCCATTTTCAGTACTTGTCTACTTTTACTTCTACTCCACTACATCTCAGATTAAAATATTGTACTCCACTACAATTATATGAAAGCTTTAGTTAGTTACTTTGTAGATTTTCATTATTATTACAAAACACACTAACCGCTTCAATATATATACCATTTGAAAATAGCAAATACAAGCTCACAATGTAGATTGGCTATTTTCTAAATATTTTAGGTGCATTTTGAACTTGTGAAATAGGATTCTGCACAAAAAGTAGGCTACTTTTGGTACTTTGAGTACATTTTGATACCCATGCTTTTGTACTTTTACTCAAGAACATTTTGAATTCCAGACTTTTACTTGTAACAAACAGAGTATTTCTATTGATACTTTTACTTAAGTGGAAAATGTGAGTACTTTTTCCAGCAGTGCTGCTCAGCTGACCCGGCAGTGACCTATGGAGCATACGACAGCTCCGTGTGTATAGGGCCCCGCTGGCCAAAGACCAAACACAGAAGAAAAACAAACGCAAGAAAGACATGATAAGAAAACAAAACAAAAGGATTATCAAGAGACTTGTGGAAATGGAAACACAGACAGATGAAAGATGTGAAGCCGTGATTATAGAATAATAACAACGTGTAAAAGTAGCAAGTGGGCCTTTTGCTATACAGTATGATTATGTGTCTGTAGTTTTAAGGGTTAGGGTTATGATATGTGTCTGTAGTTTTAAGGGATTGGAATTGGTTTTTGGTGCAGTTTGATCGACCACCAGCGATTCAATACATCAATGTCTGTCCATTCACATCTTCAGCATATTGTGCAATGCATACAAATCGTGAAAATGTATAGTGAGAAGTGCCTTTGATGAGTTAATTTTATTAAACTGTCTATGAACTAATAATGACGTAATATTTACATAATGGAGACTGAAATAGATTAGTAACCAAATTAATCGTGCTGGACACCCAAACACACACAGTCAGATGTTGGAGCAGCTATAGCACTGTTCAAAAATAAACCATTTCCCCAGGAATGCTTATTTTCTCCATAATCATTAAAGTGAACTCAAGAATTTGATTCATAAATCTTTTCGACAAAGAGTTTTCCGGAAAACTTCTCAAATCAATCTTAACATGCAACGATAACATGCTACATGTAAATTACTTAATGTCAATTAAGAGCTCAGCGGAGTGCATACTGGTAGACAATTTTCATATAAGGAAGGATGTGGAAAAGTCAAGTGTACAAGGAAGAGAGAGGTATTCCCTTGGCCTACTGGCAGTGTGCACAATATATTTGGTGCTGCTGATCGGTCCAGCAGTTTGCAAGATTATCCCTGCATAAACACACGCACACGCACACACACGCACACGCACACACACACACACACACACACACACACACACACACACACACACACACACACACACACACACACACACGGTGAAAACAAACTTCCCACTTGACTAGCCTAACAGCCACACTGTGTTGGATTACCTACACAGTATCACAAGCATGTTTTAAGTTTCAGCAAGTATAGATCTACTGTACTTAAATTAACGTACTTTTTTATTTTTTTATTTTTGTGCGAATAATTTTCACATTTTGTGAATTCATATGTCAGATCCCTCTCCCTCCATGTTTCGGGAAGACTGATGTCATTATATTATGTCATCAATATGGGACTGGCAGGGAAGCCACACCATTATTAGACGCCGTCTTGTTTTAATTTGGGGCTGATTGCCTCTTCGACGAGGAGCGAACCTCTTATCGGCAGCCTCCATCAAGCTGCTTTTCATTTCCTCTCCTCTTTATTGCTTTTTCTTTTGTCTAATGTGTGTGTGCCGTGTCTCTTTAACCCTTCCATCACCTTCCTGAGCCACAGAATAAAGACTGTGACATCATCACCCCGCTGCAGAGCACAGCCCTATCTGACCTTCCAGGGGTCAACATTGCTATTCTGTTCCTTCTGCAGCGCTACATCTCCGTCCTATAGAACGTTTCAGATACACGCATACAACCATCCAATACTAGCACACAACCAGGGCTCAGCCTCATTGTCATGCTGGCTTGTGGTGAGCATTTTTGTGAAAACTCTACTTTTTCCATGGACATACAAAATGGGTGAATAATAATATTACCAGAGACACATAAAGAGAATACTCTTTGCAGGTCTGTAACCCTGAGAGTTATGGGGGTCCTTGAAAAATAAAAAGTTAGAGAACTGTCCTAGTGCAAACTTTGGACTCCTAACTCCAATGCATATTCTGAAGAAAATCTGGAGACTGACATTCAGTATAATTGGGTCTTATAAGAACATTATAATGTTATGTAAAAAACAAAAAAATCTAAAAGTTGCCACGGACAAGGCAGAGTCAGTCTTTGCCACAGACCCATTTGTCGGTGTACGGACACATTGATGACTCCTGCATACAACAGAACAGTGCATAAATGACACAGTAAAATCCTTAGCGTTAAAAGTGCCAGAACCAGGGTCCATCCTCACTGAAGATTTGACTGCATGTGCTGCTCATATTGTCAAGGAAATTCATTACATACTGTGTGTGCAGTATGTAGGCCTACAGTATATTTAGCACACAGTGACAGTGCTATCTTACACCATTCACCAAAATAAGAACTTGATTCAGTGTGAAATAAAGTATGCAGGCTCAAAAACTGAGCCTGGTGCACCAAAGCATGTGCGCGTGCAACACGTACAAACAGCGTCCACACAAGCTGAGGCGTAGTTTTTTTCACACACACACATTCATACTGTAGGTAGGGCGGGTGGTGGAAATCGGGCCAGGGGAAACTGGAGACATGGACGTGAGGTGAGCGCACAGAGAAAACAAGAACGACGGACATGAATCCACCTGATATAGCGCCATGAGGCACGGCCCTCCTGCACAGTCACCGTGCACTACATGACACAGCAGCCCGGCAGGCAGTGGTGGAAAAGTAAAAGTCACAGAGATCGGCTATTTTCAAATTGCCGAAAATTGTAATAATCAAAAGCTACAAGTAACTAGCAACTAAAGTTTTCAAATAATTGTAGTGGAGTAAAAATACAATATTTGGATCCGATATGTAGTGGAGTAGAAGTAAAAGTAATAGTACAAACAATAGTACAAACACCTCAAAATTGTACTTAAGTACAGCACTTCCACCATGGCCCTGGTCCGGTCCCCTCCCACACTATACCACCCTCTGTCAGCGGCCCACCAGTGCCACCACGTCCACATTGCCTCCCTCACAGCTTTCATTTCACTTCCATTGTTGTGCCAGCCACAACCACCCCTGCTGTATTGTCCTTCCATTGTTGTGCCAGCCACAACCACCCCTGCTGTATTGTCCTTCCATTGTTGTGCCAGCCACAACCACCCCTGCTGTATTGTCCTTTATCTTGGCATGATGATGAGTCCGTTTCTGTGTGAACACACAAATCACTGCACAAATCACAAGTAAAAGTATCAATACTGCAATGCAGAAATACTAAAAGTGTGTAAAAAGTGCAAAAATAAAACGTTTCAAAAATATCTATCAAGATTGTGAACTTCGGCTATTTTGAAATGGCCAACATGTATAGGGCTTTTAGTTATTTATGTATCCACACACAATAGCAAAGCCAGCAAAGGACACAAACACTGCTGGCACAAAGCAACAATGCGTCGACACACTTCGAGTTGCATGGCATCATCACAGATTTCACACACAATACGCACAACAAGCGATTGCCTACAGCAACGTATCACTATATCAAGGACAGAGGCAAGCAGAAGCCTCGGCTCCAGATATGGTGCCTCCTACCAATAACCCACACACAGAGTGCAACACCTTGCTATAATTGTTTAGCCTTTTGTGCAGCCCTACCGACTGCAGTCCTCTTACCAACAGTCTGCATGTGCACATGATCTAGGCCAGTGATTCTCAAACTTTGAAATATCAAGGACCCCCCAACTCTGACAGAGTGGACCAAATGGACTATATATATATATATATATATATATATATATATATATATATATATATATATATATATCAAGGAACCCAGAGAGTCCCTGGCTGGAACCCACTCTGAGAACCACTGGCTAATAAGTATAAACCTATACAGTACACAGGAATGTGTCTAAGTTCCTTCAACTCTAGCCCTCGCCCTACACTTACTATACTATACTTACTAACCAAATCCTAAAACCAAAACCCAATGCTGAGGAAACAGGACTGAGGGACTTGACTTATTCCTGTAGGCTCCTATGGTGGAGCATAGGGCCGCAGGGGACTGAGGGAACCTGCTGAGATTTGTGAGACTATGGCATTTCTGCAGCTTAGTTAAAAAATCACACCCGTGTGAACTGAGTGGTGCAACTCCCCTCTCTCCCCGGACCCCCCCCCCCTCCTCTCCTCTCTCCCTCCTCCCACCCGCCCCTCCTCTCCTCTCTCTCTCTCTCTCTCTCTCTCTCTCTCTCTCATTAGCAGGCAACAGTTCAGCACTGTTTCTGGCACAACAGCGCCCCTACTGGTACTCATACTGGTGCTCATTAATGAACACATAGGTGAACAACACATAGGTGAACACATATAGGTGAACACGGACATTGCTGTTCCTTGGAGTGGTTGCACCACTCAAAAACTCTTTAGAGTTGATAAAGTTACATCCAACCTCCAGAGCATACATCCCATTTAGAATTACATCTGGAGAATTGGCACTAAGGAGTGAAAAGATTGCAGGGTTATATTATTGCAAAGTCCAAACATATCAGGCTTGACCGCTGATGAACATGTCGATTTTCACAGAAGAGGGCATGATGATTGGATGTGACCTTGGAGTCATGGCGTGCTGCGTGCAGTCCTTTGTACATATATTACAGCCATTAAAAACATGTGACATGGATTCGGTTACCTGCTCTGTTAGGTGGTGCAGACAATGAGATGGATGAGAGCTTGGGAACCAGATATAACCAGATTGCTTTTATAGTGAACCTAATCATGTCCTCATTGAGTGCAGTGTTTCCGAGGAAAGATTGAGGGATTGACAGTGAGACCTGACCCTGGACCCTGTAGAGTTAAACTGTACAGAGAAGCGGAGTTAAAAGTGAGCAAATTTGCTACGAGAATGTTTGTGTGGGCATTCCCAGCCATCGCTCATAATGCCCTCTGAGGTCTTCGCTGTCTCAGTGTCACACATCGACATGCACATGCCAGTTCCAATACATCATTCAGATCATCTGGCCAACCTGCCCAGATCCCTAAACCAGTTGAATCGGTGTCCAGCTTGTCAAAAGCTTGATAAAGCTTAAACATAAACATATAGGTTCATACTTCACACATACTTCAGTTAGTATGTGCCGCTGTTTGCTTTTTGTCGTTGATATATATTTTGTAAACAAAGTTTAGTTATGCTGTATCAACACTGCATCACTGGAGGTCAAATATGGCTGAGTGATTAACTGTTGATATAAGGCCTACAGGTAGATATATATTACATACTGTAGCTGTATCGCACAATGTATTCTACTTCACGAGTGTGTGAGAGAGAGAGAGAGAGAGAGAGAGAGAAATGCATTATGTGGCCCCTATACCCATGCTGGCTGGTTATATAGACAGTCAGCCTATTAGAGGTAACCAATGATAATGGAGCTGATTGAAGGCACAGAGTGTTGTCCTTCCCTGCCAAGGACTACATTGGACGACTTTAATTGATGATCACAGACCGAATGAACGCGCTGGTCCGTTGACTATCATTGTGCACAGTCACGTCGATGACACGTGAACGCTGTTTCATACCATACGTGAGCGCACGTGAACGCGTGCAATGATAGTCAACGGCAGCACGTTCATGTGTTTGGGGCAAATCCATCCCAGAATGCACTCTGTTCCTACCCGGAAGGAGGAATGAAATCGCCTCATGCACTTTAGAGCAACTTAATGCAAGTGGATGGGAGGAGAACTCGGGTGCCGTCTCTATTCATATATACTCTAAGGTCTTGCTTCGTAAAGGAGCCTGCAGGCTGAAAACCGTGGCAGTCTGAGCAATTTAACACCATTTAGTGGCAACAGGGAAGGAGTTCTGTAGCTGTTGTCGTGGACAAAGGAAGGAAATAGAAATAACACAATATATACAATCCATACCATAAAAACATGGACTCAATACAATGTTGTCCCATAACTCTTAGAGAAGAGTTGGTTATTAGAATATTCTATTTACAATTTTACAACATAATAGAACAGTGTTGAAGTGCTGTACACTCCAAAAATACTAAAACAAAACAGTCGTTCTGTAAACATATAAATGTCTAGCAACAGGTGATTTGACATAATTTCTCTGTATGGCACTGTTACGTATGTTCTGTGTGTATTAACAGGCCTGTTGCTTGTCCCGACTCCCAGTCCACAAGAACATGAGAAAAGGTATGACATGTGAGGTTTTATCTGATGTCATAAGACGTGACATAACTAGTGAAAGTGCTTCATTCCATGCAGACAGAGTAGGGTGGACGGTTGTGACTAGTTTTGAATGGTACCTCCAGACCTGACCATTCCATGCAGACAGAGTAGGGTGGACGGTTGTGACTAGTTTTGAATGGTACCTCCAGACCTGACCATTCCAAGAATGAATCAGTTCTTGAAAGCGTTGTTGTTGATGTTGATCTCTCTCTCTCACACAGACACTCACAAAGAAGTTGAATGCCTTGATGATGTGCTGAAACAGCAATGCTGATGAGCAGGTGGGGTGTGAGAATAGTATGGAGCTTTACTATTAAAACAGAACTATATGTAGAAGGAATATAAATATAAATATTTTCCTCTTTTGGGCAGTGTACTGTAAAAACTCACACCCGTGTGAACTGAGTGGTGCAACTACCCCCCCCCCCCCCCCCCCCCCCCCCCCCCCTCCTCTCGCTCTCTCTCATTAGCAGGCAACAGTGCTGCACTGTCTCTCTCTCTGTTTCTGGCATAACAGCGCCCCTACTGGTACTAATAGTCATACTCGTGCTCACAGTCACATAGGTTGGTGTGTTAACGTCACATAGATAGGCGGACACGGACATTTTTGAGTGGTTGCACCACTCAAAAATAAATACCGGTATGTGCCAGCGTTGCATCGTATGCATAGCACGGGATGGCCATTCAACTATGCTGTACAACATACAGTGATGGGTCCTGTAATTGAACGTGCTAATGTAGGCCTATCTTAAAGCTGAATGATACAGGAGGTCGAGCTTGGCTAAAGACTCCAAGCCATGTCACTATATATCATGACATGGGTCACGGTTCAAGGTTACTTTATTTTGTCTCCCAAATTTGTCTTGATGGACACAAAGACCCGCACTGCAGCCTACATGAATACAATACAATACATTAACAATAACACTGCAGCCTACATGAATACAATACAATACATTAACAATAACACTGCAGCCTACATGAATACAATACAATACATTAACAATAACACTGCAGCCTACATGAATACAATACAATACATTAACAATACAAGACCATAAGGCACACAGGTGACTCGTACAGCATAATACATAAATTAAACAATCAAGCCAACATACCTAGTGCAAGAGGAGTAGCACCTTCTACCCCTACCCTGTCTGACCTCTGCAAGGACTGTGATTGACAGAGGGACAAATTAATGAGGGACAAATGAATGGTCGGAGCAGCACTGTGGAGATTTAGGTAGTATTTTGGGGCACACAATGTGTTTACTGTGTAGCTGTCAGACAGACAGCCACTGCAACAGTGACAGAGTCAACGTCGGTCCGCGCCTCACTGAAGCCTGGCCAATTACTCCAGCCTGAACTCATGGGCACTCTGACCTTTACCATCACACACACAAATGTAATGAAAAACTACTGACGGGACTAGAGATCTAGTAAGAACAAAGCATTCTTCAAAATCTAACCATATTGGTATATGAATGCAGCCTCAGACTTTACTGTGTCCACCTGTGAGATTCTCATAATCGATCTGAGAATTTGCATTGATTATAGGTTTCCACAGTCCCTCGCATGTACACAAGGACACACAGTGAGGAAATCCATCTTTCTCTTCTAAACTGGGTGCTTTGTGAAACGAACATGATCAAACTGCTCGTTTACACCCTGTTATTGTGCTTTTTTATTGTCATTTAAGAAAATGCTTCCTTCAGAAAACCAAGCGCCTCGGGGCGTTCACTCATAGAATGGCGCTCAGATTGCCGTGACAACGCGGGCCGGGGCTCACGGCACAATCGGCCCGGGATTGAGTGACACTGCGGGGTTATTAGTCCATGTTCTGAAACCTCAGCCTCATCATCCTCCCCTCCCATCTCCACATTACACTTTGTACTGTACAGCACTCTGGTTACACCTCCATAACTATCACTACTTCGGCTACATTGTAATCAAGTGTTATTTTACCCCTCGCTTGACTCCACAACCTCATCTCCACTTTCCGCACAACCCATATCTTAGTCGAGAGCACTTACCTTCCTTCAGGACCTAATGATACCCGATAAGCGTTTATCACAAGGCCACCAAGTCAGTATAACATACTGTAGCCTACTGTACCATGTGGCCAACTCCCTGTAGCGACGCGACATTCAGGGACTGATTTACATGAACAAAATGTTATTTTAAACAATCAGTATTGGTAGAGTATATCTTACATCAGCAGTGGGTGGAGGTGGCCCTCCCTACTCTTCCATTGAGACAGTTAGACCATAGTGTCAGGTAGAAAACTACTGGTTGACAATGTCAATAAAGTTATTTGAAGCAGACCGGTTCAGACACTTTATGAGCTGCCATTTTTTATGTAGTTCAGCCATCGCTGTGATTACATCTCTCCACTGCGAGAGGGCATATAGGCTTTAATGTAGCTTTAATGTGATATGGAATGGTCGTTCACCTTCATGCAAGGGTGGGATCCAAACCCTTCCAAACCCCCCCAAACTAGACGAGATCAGGCTTATTGTTCCCTGTAATTGTTCCATGTAAAGGCGTCTGACATTTATATCTGGGAATGTTGTACTTCACCGCTCTCTGTTCATAAAAGTGGATTATACATAATTTGCAGTGTATATTACAATACACTTTCTCAGATAGCACAATTGTGTGACGCGATATGGTTGGGAACCATGGAGACACTCCGTGTGTGCGTGCGCGCGCACATGCGGGCGGGGCATGTGTGTTCCTTGTGTGTGTCTTGAAATTACAGAACCCATTCACCTTTCATGGTCCATTTTGGTTGGTCATGCGTCTTTCTGCGCAGAGAGACTCCATTGTGTGTGCAAAACAAGCGAGCAGCACAGCCACACACGCACACACACACACACACACACACACTCATATAGAGACGGCCGCTGCAGGGCTGGCGGTGAAGGGCGTGTGTGCGTTGGGGGACAGGGGGGGGGGTGCACGGTTCCGCTCATTTCTATAACAGGAAGTCAGGCTGGAGTCAGCCCACACACCAAGGATGCTGGGACGCTAGGGGCCCTGCACGGGTCTGGTGAGCGTGGGAGACATGGTGGAAAAGGTACAGGAGGAAGTATAAGCCCACTGCACCGCACTTAATATGGACATAAATATTCTCATCAGGTGATGGGTGGGGGTGTGTGTGAGTGTGTGTGTGTGTGTGTGTGCGTGCGTGCCTATTTTAAGCACTCAGTTCAGATGTATAAAACTCCATGGACAGCTTTGCCATTGTGTCTTGGGGGGTGGGGTGGGGTGGGGGGTGAAGGTGTGACTGTGTGACATGACTGACAGAGGACACACGCCGTCTATTTATACAGAAGTGAAAGTGAGCCTGCAATTGCACTTCAAGCCCACTCAATCGTCTCCTGACCCCGTTAATCCCTTAATGACCGCCAGCCTCAGAGAGAGAGTCAACACAGTGAGAGAACGGCGGCGGTGGCGGAGAGATAGTGCAGCAGCGTGCCACAGAGGGAATTATGGGGGATGGACAGACAGAGACTGTGAGAATAGAGAGGGTCAAAGAAACAGAGAGAAAAAAACAAAGGTGATACATTTAGTACCAGAGAACCATGGCTTTGCCTGGATGAAGAATACATAATCTTCAATATGTTTCATTTTACCTTCAGCTGATGATGTTTGGTGGAGTAAAAAAAAAGGTGTCTGAGGGCAATCAGGGCATGTTGTGCATTTTGTGTACTCTCATAGGATGTATATATCGTCTCTGTCGGGTGGAAACCTCATATGTCCGAAACAGTAACTTTTCAGGATTCAAATTCGAATACAACTCACCCTGGTGCTTGCCTGTTTTTCCTCCCGTTTTTTCTCCAGTGAGGGGGATAACTTCTAATATGATATTGGCTGTTTGTATTCTTTTTGGAAAAATATACTCCTATGGAAAGGCTATATTATTTTACTTATATTGACCCTGTACTGTAAACACTTTAGTATGATTTAGTATTATGTTAGGTTATGCCTATACTCAAATGGTACTTTGTCAGATAATCCCCACATAGACTACAACAATTTCCGTGAACCGACTTCACTGTAGTAGCCTTTCCATAAATTATATTTGTACATAGGCTGCTTGTCTGCATACTAAGTTTCAACACCAAAGTAGTACAGTTGTGAATTAGCGAACTGAACATTTTGGACTGAATGTTTCCTTTATCCTCGTGTTGACTTCTGTTTTCTTTTCGCTGAAGTGTTTATTTTTGTTGTTTCTCATAAGCGCACGCCCGTTGTCCTTCAAGTTCCACAGCCGTCTGCCATCCAGCCTCTCCCACCCCTCACTGGGTACAATTCATCCAGCCTCTCCCACCCCTCACTGGGTACAATTCATCCAGCCTCTCCCACCCCTCACTGGGTACAATTCATCCAGCCTCTCCCACCCCTCACTGGGTACAATTCATCCAGCCTCTCCCTCACTGGGTAGGCTACAATTCATCCAGCCTCTCCCTCACTGGGTACAATTCATCCAGCCTCTCCCACCCCTCACTGGGTACAATTCATCCAGCCTCTCCCTCACTGGGTACTAGGGTAGGCTACAATTCATCCAGCCTCTCCATCACTGGGTACAATTCATCCAGCCTCTCCCTCACTGGGTACAATTCATCCAGCCTCTCCCTCACTGGGTACAATTCATCCAGCCTCTCCCTCACTGGGTACAATTCATCCAGCCTCTCCCTCACTGGGTACAATTCATCCAGCCTCTCCCACCCCTCACTGGGTATAATTCATCCAGCCTCTCCCACCCCTCACTGGGTATAATTCATCCAGCCTCTCCCACCCCTCACTGGGTATAATTCATCCAGCCTCTCCCACCCCTCACTGGGTATAATTCATCCAGCCTCTCCCACCCCTCACTGGGTATAATTCATCCAGCCTCTCCCACCCCTCACTGGGTATAATTCATCCAGCCTCTCCCACCCCTCACTGGGTATAATTCATCCAGCCTCTCCATCACTGGGTATAATTCATCCAGCCTCTCCATCACTGGGTATAATTCATCCAGCCTCTCCATCACTGGGTATAATTCATCCAGCCTCTCCCTCACTGGGTACAATTCATCCAGCCTCTCCATCACTGGGTACAATTCATCCAGCCTCTCCCACCCCTCACTGGGTACAATTCATCCAGCCTCTCCCACCCCTCACTGGGTACAATTCATCCAGCCTCTCCCTCACTGGGTACAATTCATCCAGCCTCTCCATCACTGGGTACAATTCATCCAGCCTCTCCCACCCCTCACTGGGTACAATTCATCCAGCCTCTCCCACCCCTCACTGGGTACAATTCATCCAGCCTCTCCCTCACTGGGTACAATTCATCCAGCCTCTCCATCACTGGGTACAATTCTGGGAGCTAAATCGGAAAAGGGATGAGTTGTCCCGTTACCTTAAAATTCAAAAGCATCAAAAGTAGCATATTTTTTGATGCTTTTGTGTGCTGCTGTACTGTGTAGTGAGTGTGCACAGTGGTTATATTAAAGTCTACTCGTGAATCAATTCACTATGGGTTATGTCCATTCTTGGACGTAAGACAGAAGAAATCTTATACACTCACGTTCTAATGGTATTAGAACGGGCTTTACGTCATGACGCAGTGCAAGTCCCTCCCCCGAGGCTATAAGTGCCTGCACTGCTGTCTGGACGTCATTCGTTTTCTTCTTCTGCGTTAAGACAGACAAGCTAAATCACAAGAGAAAGGCCCAACTTCCTTATATATCTCAACAGGACGAGTGGCCTCGGTTGCTCGGTACCACGAGGTGGAATTGGTGTTTTTTCTTAGTGTAAGCTACACTCACGAAGAAAAAAATAATAATAAAATAAGCTGTTTTTGTTTCCGTGATAGACCTACCAGCTCCGGACAAAACCAAAACTCAGCTTTCAAACGCAGGTAGGCAAAGCTAGGAGCAGCTAACCTGATAGCTAACGCTAGCCAGTTTGCAACAGGCTAACAATTAGCATTCTATTGTCCAGGCGCTAGGAGCCCACAGAGACAATTTCCAACACAGGTAGACAAAGCTAAGAGCAGCTAACTTGATAGCTAACGCTAGCCAGTCTGCAACATGCTAACAATTAGCATTCTATTGTCCAGGCGCTAGGAGCCCACAGAGACAATTTCCAACACAGATAGACAAAGCTAAGAGCAGCTAACTTGATAGCTAACGCTAGCCAGTCTGCAACATGCTAACAATTAGCATTCTATTGTCCAGGCGCTAGAAGCCCACAGCGACAATTTCCAACACGGGTAAGTAAACTAGCAGGGCTAGGAGCGGCTAACCTGATAGCTAACGCGAGCCAGTTAGCAGCAGGCCAACAATTGGGCATCCTACTGTCGAGGCAATAGATGCCCACAGAGACAACTTTTTCTTTGCTGAGAACGTGGAATTCCGCAAGAAAATGGCAGAAAAGACGACAAAGTCCTGAGCGGCGGCCCGTCGCCAACGTAGAGGGGCTGTTTTTCCTGCCACAGAAGCAATGCCGAGCAGACCACTGTAGCAACGCTATGCTAAGGATGGACCCGCACGACACGTGCGTCTACTGTACATCATTTTGGTTCTCACGGTATTGATGTATTGTTGTACTGTTCTCAATGCTCTGACTGTATTGTTGTATTGTTCTCAAATGCTCTGGCAATGTAAACGTTGTTTTCTCATGCCAATAAAGCCCTTTGAAATGAACTGAAAATGACTATAGGCAGGCCGAGGCGACGTTGAACGTCCCAGACCAATGCCAGAAATGTGTGACCATAGACCGCCACATGAAACTGAGGCGCGGAGACGTCTTAGTTTCGTTCATTTTCCCAGTGTTCTTTTGCCCAGGCACGGCGCAGTGGCCTCAGGCCGAGAGGACGTTAAGGTTAGCACCGGACTCGAATGTTCATACTGCTTTACCCCTAAGAGGAGCTGCTGCTGCACCGCATTTTATAAAGAATGTGTCGCTGAATACTCTGCCTCCCATTTCCTCCCTTGGTTCAAATAAATGTGTGCAGAACGAATCAGCTGAATCATTGTACCCCTGTGTAAACATGCGGGATATGAGCCCACTACCGCGCCGATCGTTACAACGATCAGCGGCAGTGAGACAATACAACACGATGACAAAACCTCTAGCAGGTTTTTGCCATCGTGAGACGGGGCCACCACGCCAAATTTCTCAAAAGCACGATGGCAGAGCCTCTAACCAGAGGCACTGCCACGCCAAATTTCTCAAAAGCACGATGGCAGAGCCTCTAACCAGAGGCACTGCCATCATGAGACGGGGCCGCCACGCCAACATTTTCAAAAGCATGATGGCAGAGCCTATAACCAAAGGCACTGCCATCATGAGACGGGACCACCACGCCAAAATCTTTGGCACGGTGCCCTCCAAAATGGATAGAATGCGTAGCACACGCACACGCACACCCATGGGTGGCGGGCAGTGTACAAGCTGCAATTCACTGCGGAACCACCCACGTTCGAGAAAGTAATATCCTCTCATGCGAGTGGGCAGGCGGCCGAGATCCTTCGGACCAAAATACTCTCCCTATTAGGCAATAATGCCAATCGGGAAGTCCCCCTAACCGCTTTCCCAGATCCAAAGGACAGGGCGGATTCAGCCTCACTCAAACGGATCTACGGCCACCCTGTAGCCGTGGCAAGAGCCCTGAATGCCGAGGCCCTTTTGTAGGGCTCCCTCACAATGCTGACGGAGCTCATTGCTGCCGGTAAGAACAGCAGGAGGAATGCGGAGGGGCTGCGTCACCTACTAGTACTACTAGAACCAGCCCCACCATATCGTCCGCCAACGGCGGGGCCCAGCCCTTCCGCCGGCTGAAAGAGGCAACACAAGAGTGCTCTGGAAGTTCCGTGCGGAGCAAGGACAGGCTCGTGCTTAGCCTGCCGACAGAGCGGCAACTGGCCGCGCTCGCAACCAGCCAGTGCAGCCACGAGAGTACGTCCCCCAGAGGACTCCTCGTGGCAGAGGCTCTTACCGTGGATGGCGATGCGGATTGCGGACACGCTGGATAGCATGAATTTTGAAAGGACTGCTCAAAGGTTCAAACCCGATTCCGATCATAGAGGCCACGGGCCCCACGTCGGAACCGACGGTAAGGAAGAGGAAAATGTTAATGCCTACCGCAGAGCGGGAAAGAGACTACGAACATTCCTCTAGAACAAAAAAAGCTGTTGCTGTGTTGAATACCGCTGTGAAATGCGGCTGTGTACAAACCACAAATGTACAAAATCATGTTTAATAAAGCGCTTGATTGCATCGATGCCTCTTATATTAAAGACAAAACACAATGAAACAACAACTTCGAACCACATGACAGGGGCATGAGCCCACCGCGGAAAGAGTCGCTAGACTTCTCGACAGCGGTGGGACGGACGGCGCTTTGGCCTGTAGCGAGCAAAAGCTCGCCGCAGGCTGGAGACGTCGCGACCGCAAACTCTCCTCGCCAGCCCGGTTAGGCGAGGAGAGGCTCCTAGGATAGGAGCACCACGACAGTTACATCCCCAAGCCACTAGGGAATGCTGCCACTCGCAATGAATCCCATGCTAGGGAGCTCGTGTTTTTAACAGTGGAAGCTATGTGGCGCGTCCCCCTGGGCATTACTCACAGTGAAGACGGGTTACAAACTGCGATTTGTACAGTCACCACCCAAGTTCGGGAAGATAATTCTCTCTCAAATGGGGGGCAGGCAGCGGAAGTACGTCGGGCCGAGATCCTCGAATTACTGGCCAAAATAAATAAATAAATAAAATAATAATAATTATATATATATATATATATATATATATATATATATAAATAAATAAAAGCTGTCAGAGAGGTTCCTTTTAGACCAACAACACGACGGTTTCTACAGCCGCTTTTTCTGGTCAAAAATAAGGGGGGGGGAACTACGACCTCCTGGATCTCAGAGCTCTCAACACATACCTCAGAATTTTCAAATTCAAAATGCTGACAGCAGCGACCCTACTGCGCTCTCTGCACTAGGGCGACCGGTACACCAAGCGGTATCGATCTCGAATACGATTTTTTTCCGTATCCCTATCTATCCACCACACAGGAAACTCCTGCGCTTTGGATGGGATGTCACTACCCCCCAGGGTATTCGTGAAATGCACTCAGGCGGCACTAGCTCCTCTGTGTCACCAAGGGACTCGTATTGTCTCCTCTATCTCTTGCTGTGCGCAAGTTAGCCAACAGAGGCGCTGCTTCACACGAGACTCGTGGTGGATCAGCTATCCTCCCTGGGCCTTTTACTATAAATCATGCGAAGAGCACGATGACGCCTGAGAGACGCATGAGATGGCATAGGCATAACGTTGAATTCTCTCTCCTTCTCAGCCAGGCTGAGCCAAGAGGGTGGAACCGTTTCTCAAATGTGTGACACTTTTCAGGATCATGCGTCCGTCATTTCACTAAATACGTCTAGGCAGACTACATATGAGGCCATTCCAAGAATGGATGCGGTCTCTACGTTTCTTTTTTCGCGCAGACGAAATGTAAGCCTGGGTATCGAGGCTAGTCTCTAGTCTACGTATTCCTTCCAACCGCCGATATCAGGAGTCAGAGTGACAGTGGGGTGCGTTCAAGCACTCAATTGGTGGGAAAACAGAGCCACGCTTACAGAGGGCGTCCCTATGAGAATAAACACTTCCAGGAAAGTGGCTACTACGGACGCCAGCACGTCGGGGTGGGGTGCCACTGTCGACGAAATGGCAAACAGGGGGGTGCGGCGCTCTGAGAAACGCCCACATCAATTACCTCGAACTGATGGCAGTATTACTGGCACTGCGTCAGTTCAAACCATTTATTCATGGCCGCCACGTCCTAAAAAGGACGGACAACACTACTACGATGTGTTATATCAACAAGCAGGGCGGACTTTAGTCCAAGACCCTGCATCTACTAGCCTACAGACTAGTCACGTGGTGCGACACACACCTCCTTTCGATCAGAGCCCGTCACGCCCCAGGGCTCCTGAATGCAGGAGCGGACCTGCTATCCAGGGGCCAGCTCCGCTACGCGGTTTGGTCTCTCCACCAAGAAGTGGCCGCTCAGTTATGGGACAGGTTTTTGGCATAGCCAAGGTGGACCTGTCTGAATCGGAAGAGAACACGAAGTGCCGTCCGTTCTTCTTCATCAAAGGGTGCTCGTCACTGGGACTGGATGCACTAACTCACAAGTGGCCGCAGGGCCTGTCTTTCCTCCCCTGTCACTAATACTTTTACAACTAAAGTTTTATCTCTATAAAAGTAATACGACCCACCTTGGACAGAGTGAGAACTCAGGGCCTAGAGGTGGCTCTCATAGCTCTGGCGTGGGGGTCGTGGAGGTCAGAGATATCCTCTCTCCTATGCGACCAGGCATGGCAGCTTCCGCTGTGGAAGGATCTGCTCACACAGACTGGATAAGGGTCTTTTCACCCTTGCCCTCAGACCCTGGATCTATGGGCCTGGCCCGTGAAAGGAACTTTTAAGTGCTGAGGGTTTGCCCCCGAACGTGATGGCCACAATTCAGGGGCTAGGGCCCAGTCCACTAGGAAACAACACAATGTTGCCTGGAAGGTTTTCGAGCGATGGTGCAGGAAGACCAGGCCAGGAATAACCATTCCGGGCCTAAGTGAGGACGGCTCTGACCCTCCTACAGGGTCTGCTGGATGACGGGTAGTCCCAATCATCAATCAAGGTCAATCTGGTAGCTATGTCAGCATGTCATACTGGCATGGGGGATAAGGCCCTGGGTGAACACCCACTCATACGATAGTACATAAGAGGGGTTCGGAGGGACCGCCCGGTTACTCAGTCTCTGATTCCTTCCTGGGACCTGTCATTAGTGCTGAACGCTCTAACAAGGGCACCTTTCGAGTCATTGGATTCAGTAGGATGGAGATTCTTAATTTTAAAAGCCGTCCTTCTATTGGCTCTCACTACAGCTAAAAAATAAATAAATATATATATATATATATATATCTACAGAGCGATCTACAGGCGCTCTTGGTGAGCCCTGATTGCACTATCTTTAGTGGGGATAGAATGCGGGTCATGGTAAAACCAAACCTGGCCTTCATGCCCAAGAATTCCAACCTGGCTAGTGTTCCGGTGGACCTAAGGTCGTTCTATCCACCGCCACTTAGATGGAGGAGGACGAGAGGCTGCATCGTCTATGCCCAGTGCGGGCCCTACGAGTGTACATGGACAGGGTGGCTCCCTTCAGGAAGGGCAGCCAGATGTTTTGTGGCCTGGGGTGTTAGCGTAAAGGGAGAACCGGTCACTAAGGTGCGGTTGTCCCAATGGATCATGGAGGCCATACAGATGGCTTACTCCACGGCTGGGTCAGTGCCACCAGTGGGGTTAAGGGCACACTCCACCTGAGGTATTTCGACATCCTGGGCGCTCTACGGAGGTATCTCGATACAGGATGTCTCTACGACGGCAAGTTGGTCTTCGCCTTCGACTTTTGCTAGGTTCTATAACCTGGATGTAACAGAACCTAATGTGGCACATGCGATCCTGCAGGTTGCTTCCCGGTGAGGCATGTCCTTTAAGATATATATATATATATATATATATATATATATATATATATATATAAATAAGGGAAGCAAGTATATAATATATATGTATATGTACGTATATATGTATATATGTAAACACATAAGTGAATAAACAGTCAACCTAGCTCTATATACCTTGAAGCCTGTATATTAGCGACTAGGATAAGACTGAGGCCAGAACTCATGAGACGGCTGGGACCGTCAGTGGTTAGGCCTCGGGGCACGTAAGATGACGTGGTTCATCGGCTCCTTAAGGTAGGAACAGGGACCATGTGGACGGGTCCATTTGGTTCCGCCTCTTATCAAAGTCAAAAGGTCGGTGACCTTCTGACCTCGAAATGGTTGTCTCATAGCCTAGGGGACGTGACCGTCACACCTGGGACGTCACAGTCCGGGGACACACATGAGGACGGGTGTGTACTTCAGTGATTTGAAGGGAGTTTATTAGGTCTCCCATAGTGAATTGATTCACGAGTAGACTTTAATATAACTGGAGGTTATGCAATAACCATGGTTATATAAAGGATATGAGTGAATCAATTCACCAAATTGCCCTTCTAGCTTGTTAACGGCAGAAGGAGAAAGTATTACCGAATGACGTCCAGACAGCAGTGCAGGCACTTATAGCCTCGGGGGAGGGACTTGCACTGCGTCATGACGTAAAGCCCGTTCTAATACCATTAGAACGTGAGTGTATAAGATTTCTTCTGTCTTACGTCCAAGAATGGACATAACCCATAGTGAATTGATTCACTCATATCCTTTATATAACCATGGTTATTGCATAACCTCCAGTTATCCACCTGTGGTTCGGGGACCACCAGTGGACCTTGAGGGAGTTCCAGGTGGTCCCCAGCTAAATGATGGATAGTTGGTAACCAAATGGACCCTTATTAAATCTCTATGTCTACACTCATTTTACACTCTCAAGAGTTAAATTATTGTAAAACATCTGCAAAAGAATTGTTATTGTGATCAACGTTTGCCTGTTATCTCTCCTGTGGTACCACATCAATACAGCATGGAAAACCGTATCCAACAACAACACAATATGCAGGCCAAATATCATCAAATGGTTGTCTGTGGCTCAAATGACGAATACATAATGAACCGTGATATGAACAGGGTTGAAAACCAGTGCTGCATTATGATCAAGTAGGTTGTTAATTTGACGAAAAAACGAAACAAATAGTTAGATTATGGAGATAGGAGGTTTCTGTCCAAAAGTGTGTGCGTGCATGCATGCACAGATCAGAGAGACAGTGTGCGTGTTCTCCAGATTAATACTCTATTGTGAATGAGAGTGAGTGTGGTAAGGGATCATGTGACAACAGTCAGACTGAATCTGGCGCCTACACACATCTCAGGGGTCACCCAGGGGTCGTCATGTGGCTACTGAGTCCAGTGACACACACACGCACACACACGCACGCATGCAGGCAGGCAGGCAGGCATGCATGCACACACCGACGCACGCGCTACTGGGTCCAGTGACACGCACGCACGCACAGCTATATACAAACTAACATTCGCTGATAAACAGACATTCGGCTCAAGTGTTAAACTCAATCCACAGCAGACAAGGAACACGGCATACAATGTGGACACAGCATAATGATCTCTTATCATCATACATCACATCACATCATCTCATTCTGGCCAATCACAATTTGTGTCCTCACTTTTAGTTTTCCGTCTTCACTTTTCTGCCCTATAATTATACTAATATTATAATATGCAAATATGTCTTCCTGGTGTATTCCCGGCTTCCTATTCTATTCCTCTCCTCTTACTTCTCCTTTCTCTTGTCTTCCTCCGTCCGTCCAGGAAGGGTTGTGTAACCTGAGATTCCTCTCTGCATAATATAAGCTCTGATATTATACTGACATCAAATCAGTGCAGAGGCAGGTAGTCGGCAAAGAAGGGGAAAGTGTGTGAGTGTGAGTGTGAGAGAGTGTGTGTGCGTGCGTGTGTGCGTCCGTGCATGGACTATAGTTAGTGTGCTGTGTCCATGTCACGTTTAATTATGACACCATGCACATCCAACAGATTTTGATTGTCCATAACTATAACTTCTTCTTCCTCCAAACTATTTTTTCGTTCTCATCAGAACATTGTCATGATCATTAGACTCACCTATCTCCCAGATTCCCTCCCCTGTCAAAGTTCAGAGTTTGAATGTATGTAGAATTATGTGAAGGATGTAATTTGCATACATATTTTATGTTAAACCAAAAATAATCTCACACTTATGCTAGTGTGCCAGCGATCACCCTTCCTGTGCCAAAGCTGGCATCCATTTCTTCTTGGCAGAGTATTTTGGAGCAAAAAAATGATTCCAAAGATCTAGAGAGTCTAGACAGTTTTAGAGGGAAGAGGGGGAGCAAGACAGAGGGATGGAGAGAGGGAGAGACTGAGAGACACACTGTAGGGAGAAAGAGAGGGAGAGACTGAGAAACATACTGTAGGGAGAGAGAGAGAGGGAGAGACTGAGAGACATACTGTACTGTAGGGAGAGAGAGAGAGAACTGGGGAGAGAGAAGGAGAGGGAGGAGAGAGGGGGAGGGAGGGGGAGAGAGGTGGGTGAAGTGGATCTGTTTTCATGTTCCTTCTCCATTACAGTAATGTGCCGGGTCCATTTAACTAATGCATAAAAAGCACTATGATACCCTCAATAAACAGCATTACACAATGAATTAGAGCAAGAGGGGAAACATGCGTACTCTCTCTCTCTCTCTCTCCAACTCTCATTCTCTCTCTCTCTCTCTCTCTCTGTTACTTACAAACACACAGCGAGATGACTAACTTCATTAGGCCCTTCCATTCCTCTTAGTGAGCGAAGCGAATTGAAACCTAATTACCACACCAGAACCAAATTAAAAGCTTTTCCTCTCAATGGCTGCCATCCGTCTCCTGACAAATGAACAGTGCTGTTTCCTCTGTGTTAATGCTCCCTGCTTTCAGTCTTCTTCATTCATGCCTGCACGCCTCTGTTCAAACAACATTTAAGCAACTGCTTCTTTGACACCAGTAGCACATTAACAACAATGGCTCAACTTATACTTACATTCATTTGAATGAAAAGTATATGGCAATGCAATTTTAGGAATAGCACGCAAATCAGCAGCCTTACATTTGCTATTTAATAGAGTTGATGCAATTCAATCATGTGTTAAAAACCTCTTCTTCTACACCTTGATGGGTCTGTCTGACTAATAAAACAATTGCAATTATGAAGACAACCTAATTACACTTACTGTAGCTACTGTCCTCATCCCTCCCTCATTTTGTCTTTCCTTCTAATTTTGACCAGTTTAATATCCTGAACTGTAACTGTTCTACTTGTAATGACAGGATTCCTATTAAGTTGATTCCAAATTTCCAATTTGGCTAAAATGTTGAGGATTTCCACATGCGTACACAGTAAATTCCACATTGTTATGTACAAATGTGCTGTAACAAGTCTATTTGGTTACATCAATGTGCTACTTGTGTACTGGATGAATTAGTAACGGGAACGCGCTCGTCCCAAAAGGCACAGAATGCTCGGCCCCTGCAGGGAGGCGGACCACTGGGCGCTTGGTGAGAACAGACTACAGCCCCTGATATGAAGTTAGCAAAAAACAGTCTGAAGCAAACTTGAGCCACGAGAGGCACCGGAGAGCAAGCTCAGACGAGAGTCTCCGTGCCGAACGTTGTGAAGGCCGCTTCATCCGACGCAGCGCCATTCGAGTTATGTGGAGTTATGGACAGAATTGTAAATCATCGCCCCCTCCCTATAGTCTCAGTCAGTACCCTTGAGAGGGTTCTGGTGTCCAGAAATACCTGGTGGGTCTGACCGTTCTGAGGTTACCCCATTTATCATTTGACTGCATGGGGCGAGTGCACTTTTGTGGCCAGAAATACTTGGGTCCGACCATTCCGAGGTCGCCGGATTTTACTGGGGCGAGCGTGTTTTGGGGCAACTCTGGGAAGCGTTCTTGTATTCGATGAAGCCTGTTGGGCAGTGCAGCATTACTGACTGAGTTAAGTGTCTGTGACGTGTCAACCATCTTGAAGCTGTACAACGGCTTTAATTATTATAGATCAGCGGCATAATAATTTGGTGCTGGTGTATAGTTGTACTCGTGAAGTTATTTAAGGATACTGTATTCAGTGTACAAACCCGACGCATGCAGGGATGTCGAGTCGGTCAGTTGACCCGACTGCCGATCTGACCGATAGGCCCATGTAGGCATATTATGGACATCCGAGTGTCCAGAACTGCCAGAGCAAGCACTCGCACGCGGATGGAGAGACCACACACACACACACACACACACACACACACACACACACACACACACACACACACACACACACACACACACACACACACACACACAAAGTTCCCCTCTCCCCTGTTCCCCTCTCCCCTGGCCAACAGCCAAACTCCAGACAGATCCCCACATATACATAATCCCAGCCAGCATCTTATCGACGGCTTTTTCACCATTTCATACATGATTTTCATATCCTTCTGCCAACGAACATACAGTAAAATGTCATATAATACTAACTATCAGCAGATCTCTGTGTTAAAATAGTGTAAACACACCGAGCTATCTGCTATGCTTCTTCCTATAAAGAAGTAGAAGGTTATACACTATTACACAGTCACAACCGATGTTACTGTAAGACTGCGAGACATGTCTGTGATTGAGTCTAATTGCCATGTTACCGTCTATCAAACCTGTAATTGCACTTAGTAATTAATATCGGTGTGTATCAGTTGGAGATCAGATGTTTAGGTCTGAGGGAGGGTCTCGTTAATCTAATGATGTCGTGCTTTAACTGATAGCGGAGGCTTTCAGACAGCAAGGTTATCAGCCTGTCTCTGTACTTACTGCTACTTACTAGAGATCACAGTGAGATTGTACCGTACAAATTAATTATTACCACTACATTCCTGTTTCTCCTCGTGTCTCCTGGAGTTCTACCTTTTACAGGAGTCTTCAGAGGGCCTAAATTGATAAGCCGATATGAGCCATAATAATCACTCATTGTTCTGGGAACAAAAATGTTAAAGCACAGTATGCTCAGTCAACAATACCCCAGTCTGCCAGTCAATTCTTATTGACCGACTGCGGAAATTCAATCAATCAGTGGGAACTACGTTTACCACGATATTCCCATCCACTTTGACTTTAAATTACAATAACCCAAACTCTTAGAAACAGCCAATGCTAATACATGTAAGTGCCTCCACCCCCAACCCCACCTATAGACTGTGAATTGGCCAGTCTAAAATGTAAGGTAATTACATGGATAAGGGCAGAGAGGGCAAAGTGCACATCATTTGAAAGTCTTTATCACCAGTCCATCGTGGCTGAGTGGGTTTGGATTGAGCACGGACCACTAGTGCTCATGGCTCCAGGTATTAATGTCATTACTCATGGGCCCGCCACTCGTCCCAAATTCTATCTGTCCATTCTAATCCAGTTACATGTAAGTAAAGACATCCCACTGGGAAAGGACAAAGCGACCCATCCATAACAAATTGTTACTGCTATGTCACCGTCACAATAGTTGCTTCTGTCCCCTCCTCCATTGACCGTATATTCACCCCCGCCCCCAACCCCAATTATGACTTAAGAGCAAAATGGCTGCTGTGTGAATATGGTCAATGAGACAATAATCATGTGTGAAGGACACCGTTTTAATGCTGGGATGAAAAGGTCCTACACATACTTTATGAGCCCTATGAGCCAATAGGGGAAGGGGATCAACTCGGATGTGTGTCTCAAACTCGCCCCATCTGATGATCTGCTTGAAAAACTGAATTAATAAAAAAAAAAAAATTATTGGCAGAATCGCAGAAATTTCCAAATATTTGGCGCTTGGCTGCCCCTTTTTCACAAATGACGAAAAAAACCATTAAAAATAAACATAAAATGTAACAATGTGTATAGGTTCTGCAATGCAATTCCAATGGTAAGCTGTGTTGTTTCACCTGACGAAAATATGGCGGCTTCGGCAAGCCCAAAAATAATGTGTGTTTCAAAGAATATAAGAATTGGATTTTGGATTGTGACTGATTGAAATGGGAATTGTTTTATATTGTGATAAGCACACGCATCCTCTAAATCCCTCCTCCGTCCCTTCAATATCACTCTCTCTCTCCTCTCTGTTTCCCCCCCTTGGGAATGCCTCGTAACGGCAATCTGTACCATCTGTCACACAGTGAATGACTAATCATCTGCACATTCAAACTGTCAGATAGCATTAGGAATTCAGCTAAGTCATCCTGATAATAGCATAGCATACCGTGAGGCCTAACATCACATTTAGAAGGATTTCCTTTTCCGTTCACGGCGTTCAGCCACTAAGGAAAATTTGATGAAAACTTTGCACGTCAACTATCAATTGAGGACAAACTTGTGGGCCACAATGCAGAGAGGAATTGAGCCCACGACCAGCAAGCCACAAGGTTCACAGAGCGAAAGGCTTTATACCTCAAAGCAAGTCCCGGGAGACATCTGAGTCTCCTATACTTAACCTATATCAGTAATGAGAAGACGATGAAGAGGAGGACTACGATGATGACTTGACCCATAAGAAAAGGAAGAAGGTGTTAGCGGCGGAGGGCGGATAAAAAAAACAAAAAACGCATGAAGACAAAACAAAGGCGCAGAGCGAAAGAGTGCGCCCTGAACAAAGAGAGAGATAGAGCTGGTGTGTTACATGACTGCCTCTCTTTGTGCCTGTATATAGGGGAGGTGGTTGTTTTATGCAACTCTATGGTGTGTCATTTGAGTGCTTGCTCCTCTCTTTGTCATGCCAACAAAGCTGTTGGGTTTTAGTGGGTAATCTTAGACCGGTCCGCTTGTTAGGGAGAGTAGAGGTGGGGAGCAATGGGGGACAGGTACAGAAGGATTGAACCCATTTCATCTCAAAGAAGAGAACCATTTTTTCACTGCTGTTCTACGGCATGCTCCGTTTCCACGTGAATGCATTCAATGCAAGCAGAAGTGTGAAAAGGAAATGGACATCTGAATATACACAGTAGGAGATTAGATTAGAGACATTAATTAATAGTGATCAACATACTCTCACTTGGCTCTCAATGGCAAATCAATGGCTTGGTGCTACCAAACATAAAATGACTTGTCTTTTATTTCTACTGGATTTCTTCTCCACTAGTATAGCCTGGCGGGGCCAGACTCATAACGTGGATTCAATAACGCAGTCTGTGAATTTTAAGCTATTATTTGTTGACAAAATTGTCAATATATTTTGTCTTAGTTTTAGTCATCAGACCAGACTTAGTTTTAGTCAGTAAAAAAGGCAGTCGACGGACATTTTTCGTCATAGTTTTAGTCACTGAAATGATGGGCTGTGTGTGCCCCACCGTGACTTACTGCCACCTCTGGGAGAGAGGAGGATGGATGCGACTCATGGCAGAGGAGGATTGATGCTGCCATGGATAGAGAGCAGCAGAGAGATGAAAGGCGGTTCTATATTTTATCTCTGTGTGAAGTCATTGCACATGAACATCAGAGAGCAGTGGAGATCCTTGGTCTTATATGGAGCCAACCCATGGCTATACCTCACACCCCCCATTTCTCTCTCTCCATCCAAACCAACCTTCTCTTTGAGATAAGCGCCGTGAGTAATCTCCTGCCTTCTCCCTCCCCTCTCCTTATCCCCCCTCTCTCTCTCTCACTCACCTCTCTCCATCTTTCACTTTCTTACTTTTATCTTTGTCATTTTATTATTCCATCCATTACAGGTCTCCCGGGGGGGAGACCTTCAACCGAGACCTTTTCGGCCCACAAACGGAACACGATCCAAGATGGCTCCGCGGCATGAACAGCTGAACGTCGGACCTCCAAGTGAGGACTCTAAATGTTTCTTTGAATGGTTATTGTTCGGAACGACCTAGGGCTAGATCATGTGTTTCATACTGCGGCGTCTTTGAGCGGCCCCGGCGCCCCGGCTTTTGAGATGCTGCCTCTGGTGGCTGCCTGCCCTGAGACCACCCTGGTTCTCTGGCTGTGCGGCTAGGCGTGGAGCCGGTAAACAGTACCCACTCAGAGAGAGAGGAAGATGTGTGTAGAGGGTGTGTGAGTCAGTTCTTTGTCCTGGGCTATAGACAGAGGTGTAAACGGAGGAGAGATCTGTACAGCTTTGTCCAAGCAACTCGATACAGCCAAAAGCAGCCCTGAACTGAAGCTGAGAGGAGGAGGAGGGAGAAACGGAAAGGAGAGAATAGAAAAGAAAAAGAGAAAGAGGACCCAATTCAGAAGCTATGCAATGTATGTCAATGGCATCGATGATGGAGGATGTGTATGACTCAAATCCCTCAACTGGACAATGTTGTTATTAAATCAATCGGCTTCATTTGGATTGGGAAGTCGATGGTGAAACTGTAGACATGGGTTCAGTGTTTACCAAAACTGGCTATCATCAGGTCTTCTCTCATACTGTAAAACAAGAAACAGAGTCTTATAATGGCATGGCTTCCCTGTGCTATTTGAACGGCTTTCAGACAGTTAGCTGAATTAATTAGCAGTAATCTGGATAACTGGCTTGACTCCCTACAGTGTAATAGTCTACAAAATGAAGTCTTACTGTAGTGGGAGATCCATACAATTTACAATTTAGGCATCTAGTAGACGCTCTTAATCCAGAGCGATTTACAGTAAGCAAGGATCACACAAGGTATATCAAATGCATATGCATACGTAAACCAAGAACCATCAGTCTAAGCAGTATAACATACTTCACCCGTGTGAAGTGAGGGGCGCTAATATATTAAAGTCTAACTCATGTTGATTAGGTGATGTAATGGTGATGTAAAAACACAAACATTAAACACCATTAAGAGACAATATGACGTAATGAGGCACATGACGTAAGTTTTCCCTTCATTGTCAGTGGCGTTTACAAAACAAACATTGAACTAAAGACAAACATTAAACCTGTGTATAGGAGGGGCTGGCGCCCCTCAAAAATCAATATTCTGTACATTGAAACTATCAACACTATGATGCCAGGGCTACAAATGACCTGGCATCTGTTAACATAACATGCTATCTAAGTTACATTTTAGCCTTAGCATAAGCCTGCAAGGTCGTCAGGGCAAGTGCCAAGAGTGCTCCTTCATCCTTGTATATTCCATTAAAGTAATATGCATAGCCTATATCTTGTATGCATCACCAATGATGTAGCCTACTAATGTGCAAATGTGCATGCATGTGCTCTGTGTGCCAATGTTGATAATTTAGGAGTTCAGCTCGTGAACTGAGTTGAACTTTGATTGGTATACTTTTGTTGGGATAGATAGAAACAGACAGAGAAACAGACACACCTTGTTCTAAAGACAGCCCACATTGATCAGCACCACATTGTTAACATGTTAAAAACACAGCTTCTGGTCTGTCGCCCTACAGACCATGTCTCCATGTCAACCACTCCCACATTACATTCCAGCTCTCAGTCCTTAATTGCCACACACCTGCTCACACTCCCTCATTAGCCCAACAGTGCCATGCCCCTTTCACACCTGAGGACACTTCTACAATCATCCTGCTCCCTATAAGACTGGACTCATTCCAAACACACACTGCCAGTACATACTTACCGGTGAGTAATATTACACGAGGGTGTGGTTTAACGTGATTATTGCCACGACAGTGGTGCGGTAAGGAACGAGACGAAGTCGAGTTCCGCAAGCATCACTGAAGTGGCAATAATCACGTTAAACCACACCCTCGAGTGTAATATTGCAATTCTACAATAGTTACCCTTAAAACTAAGAAAATCGCTGAAAAAATATATTTTTTTAATGACAGATGTAGTCACTTTGACCACAAATGTCCCAAGAAACTAGCTACTAGCTAACCTAGCCACCGAGTTTGCTAGCGCTCTGGGGAAACAGAGCAGCTGAATTCTTTGTTTTGATTAGGTGGTGAATGGTGCTGGTTTGAATAAGTTTGATCCACGGCTAGAAGCCGTTTCAACCAATCAGATTGCTTCCTCGAAACGACCTGTTGTAGAATCTCTGTTTCCTGTGACGCTCCCGGTTCTGCAGGTTCTTTGTTTCACGCCACTGAAACATTCTGCATTTGGGACCTTACTATTTGAGCTCTTTGAAAGGTTTGTCTTCGGACTGTTTTTGTCAGTGATTTTTGAACAGTTTAGCACTTTGCTATAGAAGGACTTTTGGAGTTTTTGCCTTGAAGAGTTTAGCATTTTTTACTCCCTGCTCTTTCTGTTTTGGAGTTTAAACTACTTTTGCTTGTATGTTTAACATGCTCTAATAAATACATTCGTTGAACTTCTCTGCTTGTGGCTCTGCACTTGGGTTCAATCTTCTGCAAATCGTGACAGACGGTGCAAAAAGAAAATTGCCCTTGTTCGGCAGAGTGATAATAGTCTGGCTACGGAGGCTATACCTTATGTGGCCCAAAACTAATTATGTAGCTTTAACTAACAAAAGTATTCTAACAAAGTGTTGAAATACATATATTTTTTTATCATTTATAAATGATGATCAAAGCACTGACAACTTCAAGCCTATTATGACTCCACTTGATTTATAAATTAACATTGGAAGAATACAGTGGATTTGACAATAATTACTGTTACAGATTCCATTTGATTCGGTCTGACTAAAATAGTGTCTTGCTGTGTTTTAATTTTTTATTCACTGCACTCATGGAACACAACGTAAATTCTATTACCTTCACTTAAAATGTCCAGCACAAATGGATTATTATCTGGGATTATGAAACAAACAACCAGACAAATGCCTTTTTTACAGTTTCTATCTGACCTCATCTCTTAACCACACACGAACTGGAACAAGCCCCCCCCCCCACACACACACACACACACACACACACCACTTAACACTTGACCTGTAACTCTGCAACTACCACACACCAGGAGTCAGAGGGTAAAACAGTGATATAAACAGCGAGCGATACAGATAAAGACAGTGGTGTAAAGTAACTAAGTGCATGCACTCAAGTACTGTACTTAAGTAGCCTGTAGTGCGTTTACTGGAGTATTCACTTTCAGTTATTTTATTACTACTCCACCTCATCTCAGAGGCAAATATTGTACTTTTACCACACTACAATTATTTGAAAACTTTAGTTAGTAGTTACTTTGTAAATAGATTACTATTTATTACAAAACAAAGTTTAGCCCTTCGACCATTTGTAAATAGCCGATCAATTAAGCTCTTTAATGATATTTTGATGCCAATACTTGTATTTTTACTCGAGCACATTTTGATTTCCGGACTTATACTTGCAACAGAGTATTCTTACAGTACATTGCCTTAAGTAAAGCCTTAAGTAAAGCCTACCTTTTAAACCACTGTAGGCTTGGGGAGAAGAGCAAGTGTTCAGCTTGGACTATAGGACATGAGGACACAGGATCCACTTCCTCTTAATTCCTCTGACATTCAATCAGAGCCTTTTCTCCATTATCACACTATGGCAATTACGACGGCGATTATCTGCCAGGGATCATAACTGTATAATGTTTCCTATTCAGATATCTACCTACCTGTTTTATAAGAAGAAACACCCCTAAATTAAATCCTACATTTGGCCTCAGTGTTGGAGAACAGTCACAGAGAGATATGAGAGGAGAGCTGATCTCACACTGAAACCATTCTCTCTCTATAGTCTCTTTGGCCTTTGTCAAGTGTCGGCCCGGTCTTTATTCAGAGATCTGGGACCTCGCCGTGGTTCTCTCTGTCGTGTGACAGAGGACTAACAAGATGGCAATACAAATGAACACAGAGAAGGGAAAAGTAATTACGCTCTCTCTATTTAATCCCTCACAGTTCCAAAAGTCAAAGATTTAACCTCTCATCACTCACTTGTGTGCACGGCACGCATGCTTTTGTGTACGTGTGCGCGTGTGTGTGGGTGCATGTGTGTGCATGTGCACGTGTCTGTGTGTTGTCCTCATCATCGGGATCGTGTGCACCGTGCACGCACAGCTCAAGCCACCTTTTTTTACAGATCAGGATAACATGTCTAATTAATCCAATCTCTCGCTCCTAAACCTCCCTTCAACCCGAGAGGGGGAAAGACAAATGTAAGTAGGACCACGTTTCACAGACGAAAAGCTAAAGAGGACAAAAAAAGGAGAGAGTGATTGAGTGGGAGGGGGAGAGAGAGAGAGGAGATGATAGGGAGGGAGGTGGGTGATGATAGGAGAGGTGGAGGTCTGGATTAGACCCCATTTAGACTTTGTCGTATGTTGGCGTCGTGTGGCAGAAATAGAAGATCTACAAGCCCATGGCTCGTTGCATCCGTGACGCATTGTGAGCTTGTGTATGTGGGCCATTTTCCCCCATGCGATACCGTCGTACTGTGGGGCATAAAGTAGGCATTAGCCTTCTACCTATTCACCACCTGTATCCAGTGAATTAGACCTGGGAGGGGGGGTAGTTTTAACAGTCTGAAAAGAAGCTCAGATAAGGAGCAGAGAGACGGTGGGTGTGGAGGGGATCAAAATGGAGGGAGAGGTTAATTACCTGAGCAGAGGGCACGAAGACAGAGCTGATTGGATGGGATGGGAGGAGAGAGAGAGAGAGAGAGCTCACACATGAAGCCAGGGGTCATCAACATGTCCTACAGAGGTCAGGGGTCATCAACATGTCCGTACATGGACAAATGTGTCCGTGGCAAAGACTTGGGGCTCCATTTTCGTCACCGCTAAACTCCTACATTGACACGTTGTGAGCTTGTAGACTGGCCATTTTAACTATTCAAAAATGTTTAGCAAAATAGTAATGTGTACAACCTGAGGCAAATCAGCAGTTCAGCCAGGTAACTCACAAATTAGCTATAATAAAAATACATGATCTATAATATCAATACAAAAATGTGGCATGGTGCTAGAGTGAGGTCGGGCTTCTACATATTACATAATATAGTTCAGACCTCATAAATGTGCAACATACTGTACAGTAAAACAAACAAGGATTAGCGGTCCAGGCACCTTGGCTCATGATAATCCCAAATGTCAGTGTGTCGCGGGTTCGAGTCCCAATCCCGACAAATTTTGCTTTGTGTCTTCCCCGCTTTCCTGTCTACCTACTGTACATCTATCAATAAAGGCAAAAAAGGCAAAAAAATTGCTTAAAAAAATAATATATATATATCCCACATTTGTAACCCAGGACCTTCTAGCTGTGAGGCGGCAGCGCTATACCGACTGTACCACAGTGTCCCTACAAGTTTTGTTCTACTACAGATTTTTGTTTAGTCGGTAAAACAGCATGCGTAATAAAACAATACTGATATGTTCCGATATTAAATAAATGTTTATGCTAATATCTGCCGATAATATTATAATAATAAAGTGTTACCAAAACATTTAAAAACACAAAAAAAAGAAAACGGAAGGTACACACTGTGGTTGGAGTGACTTATTATCAGGTGGAGATCTAAAGCCTGTGGAGCATTACAGTAGGCTACAGTATGTGTTGCCTGCTTCCTCTTGTTGTAGCAACACGAGACAAAAACAAAAAGAGCGAAGGAATGTGTTGACACAAGGTTGCTCAGATATGCCACATTAATGCAAAACCAACGCCCTTTATGCAACTTTTAAGTATGAATATGATTTATGCACCGGCCACTAAATAAACAGGACATTTTGTACGAGAGAGAGAAAGCAAAGCAGCCTCATGACCCGACAGAACCAAAGAGGAATGGGGAGAGAGAGAGAGAGAGAGGGAGGGATGGAGAGAATAAAAAGAGGAGATGAGAAGAGGAAGGAGCACAGTGCCATTAATAGGGCAAAAACTTCTGAGCCAAATTACTCAGGCGCCGCTGAGATAGCGATCGCAGCGAAAGCCGTGCACCCTGGCTCTGTTAGCGCGTTAAGACCGGGAATGTATCTGTGTCACTTTAGATTTTAACCACTTTAACCATAATTTTAAACTACTTTGACTATTCAAAATATAGCAGATCTACAAACGCATAGCGCTGCACGAAGTGACGCGCTGTGAGCTTGCAATTGTTTTTAAAAACGTTTTGTCCCTGGAACAAAAAATGTTGAGATGATGGGGTACGCGGCCAAATACCCAGATCATTTTGAGGGTCCTTGACATGAAAACGTTTGAGGACCACTGTCTCGGATTTAGAAGACATTGACGTTGTAGAATGTATAGGCCTGCAGGTCTCAATGGGTTAGCACAGCACTGAGTGCATTTACATTACCATCATTACCGCCCTTATCATTTACATTATCAATCAGAGCCGCACATCAAGGAAGAGGCCGGCCCATATAAAGCCCATAATGGACTGTATTAGCCCACATCAGGAGCGGTGCTGAGCTCTTGGCCGGGCCCAAAGCCTCCTGGCCGAGGGGGGCCGTGCCAGGATTCAGTGTTTCTAACTCATCGTTCCCCCTAGACCCCCCCTCCTGAGGTAGGAAGTGGTAGAGCCCAGGCCCTTCAGTGATTGGTCCCTGCAGACCGGACCCCGCGGCTCATTCGCTGCACTGGACCCTAATTTTGTTAAGGGCGCGGGTTGCTTCCTGTGCTGGCTAAACATGTCTGTGTAAATGAGGTTTGGGATGCCTGAGGGTATAGCAGGGTCGGAGGGGGGGGGGGGGGGGGGGGGGGGGGGGGGGGGCTGGCAAGGCGTTTTGGTGGGTCCTGGTAATGGAACGGAGCTGCCACCAGGGAGACGGTAGGTGGTGGAGGGGTTTGGACTGGAGGAACTACTTAACTCAGAAGAGTGCACAAATGGAACCAAGCGGACCCGTAAGGCAGTGGCTCTCAACCATTCCAGGCTGTGACCCCCGCCAAAATAATCATATTTGAACTGGGGGACCCCCCCCCACACACACACACACACAGAGACAGACAGACAGACAGACAGACAGACAGTCTGTTTGGACCGAGAACCACTGCCACAAGGGTCCGCTTGGTTCCATTTGTATGCTCTCCGGAGTTAAATTAACACTAAAGTGTTTTACCATGTGCAATGAGAAAGCCGGGCCACATGTAATGGAGGCTTTAAGAGGAGGGAGAGACGGACATGCAACTGCATCAAACGTGCATTAGCTTTGATTAACAGGCCTGGTTTGAGTTACTGCTCTCTTACATTTCCAGACGTCAAACAAAGTTGACCCAATGAGCTGAGAGCTGTGTTCTTACTGACCTCTGGGGTCACCGCCCGCCTGATGTCTCTCACAGGGCAGAACGAAAACAAACAGGCCACAGGGAGACCTCACCGGTTAACACCACTCAGCCAAGGGGCCGTGACCCTTACGAGTCCATTTTTACACTGACTGAGCTTGAGAAGACACGATTTTTGGAGCATATACAACACCTCCAATGGGCTCTATGCACACAGAATAACTCATCTCCGGGCCGCTTCCCTACTTCCTTCACAGGTGTTACCGATGATACTAATTAAGGCTGTGTTCCATTTAGTGTGCAGTGGTTCTCAAAGTTTTAATTTGAAGGACCCCCATAACCCGTACAGGGCCATTTGGAACCCACTCAAGGACACTGAGACTCAATGGTGTTGCAGAGTGTTTCCAGTGAGCCAACATGCACCAGAATGGAACAGAGCCTTCATTAGTATCAGCTGTAACACCTGAAGGAAGTAGGGAAGGGCTTAAGTTCTTTCCAAAATGGCGTGTCTGCATAGAGCCCATTATTGATTTCAAGTGCCTTGTATGAAACAACACGGCCACTGTTTTCATAGTTCGCACCATGCATGGTAATTCCCGGGACGGTGTTAATTCACACCTGGGATATTTGAAGTGACTGTTCTAATGGGCCAATGACAAAGACAAAAGAAGACGGATTGAAGGACAGACAGGGAATAAGAGACACAGTTACCCACCTACCAGCCCAGCCTGTTTTGTGTTTGCTAATATAGCGGGTGATCAGATCAGATCACATCCTCTGCTTAAGAGCCTGGATAGGAACAGGGGCAACTCTACCCCACGGCACACACCCTCAATCCAATTACAACCACACGGCGAGTCAGGTACCGTCCACTCCTATGTCCCCCCAGGGGTCTTTGGCTCCCTCTACCAGCCACCCCACCCCGCCCCGCTCCACCCCCAACCACCGTGGGCTCGTCCCGGCCTGTAATTGGATTGGTCAACAGCTAATGCCATCATGGCGGAGCAGTCATTATGGCGGAGCAGTCAGCAGTCATGAGGGCACTTGATATTTACAAGTTGTTGGTAGTAATTTGCTCCTATTAGCAGCTTTCACCGAGACTAGGGGTCAGCATGTAAACAAGGTAACTGAAGAGGCTTTCACACATGCATGTCTCTGTGTGTGCGTGTGTGTGCGACTGTGTGTGTGTGTGTGTGTGTGTGTGTGTGTGTGTGTGTGTGTGTGTGTGTGTGTGTGTGTGTGTGTGTGTGTGTGTGTGTGTGCGTGTGTGCGTGTGTGTGTGTAGAGTGGGAGTTTGTTTCAGAGGGAGATTCAATTTGAGGAGTCAAATTGAATCAGTGCACACTGGAGTCTTGCAGGACTGCATGTGTTTTAAGTGGGTGTCCGCCCCGTGGGGTGGGATGTGGGTCATGTTGGCTGGCTCTGGTTACCCCATGAGGGCTCTCTGGCTAATGGCTGCTGGCTGATAGACCCGTAGTGTGTGTGAGGAGAGGAGGATATGGGCAGAAAAGACACCCGATATATACTTAAAACTATGACGAAAAGTCTTTGTCAACTACCTTTTTTCACTGACAAAAACAAAATAAAAATGGAGCTATGATGAAAAACTAGACTAAGATGTTATAGGGAGGGACTAGTGGAGAAGAGATCCAGTCCTTTTATGTTTGGTTGTGTGCAGGTGTCACTCTCCGAGGAGGAGGGTGATATTGGTCATTGCCTGTTTTCCTACAGGCTGGGGTGGGCCACGGGTGCGGGAGGAGTAATCCTCCCGGTGGGGGCTCCTCACAAGTAGGATACAACAGCAGTGACAACACAGATACGTGTGGGGAGGAATAAATTGTCACAACGACTAAATTGGAGAGAAAAAGAGGGTAAAGATAATTGACTACTCTAAATTTAGGGGTGAAAGAAATCTTGTGCCCCTTGTACTGTAAACAATGAACTGAGCAGGATTTACAATAGATTGAAACCTAATGAAACGTGGCATGTAAAAACGACAAAGGGATTGACACTGCTATTGCAAGCTGATAAAAAGTATTGTATTAAAAAAAAGATGCTAGTGGCTAAAACATCTGACCCGTCTGAACTGAGCGGTGGAACTACTTTATTACTTAACTATATTATTATTATTGTTATAGTCACTGAAAGACATCGGTATTACACTAAAAACTCGGTTTACCATCGTGCATCTGTGCAGTGTGAAGCTCAACAGCACCACTTCCTCACCTGTTGGTACCCCAAACACTGTCTGACAGGCGAGGACTTGCAACGCACACTGTCCCGGGCAGCGCGCCCCCCGCAACTCCACCTCCCAGTTATTCTGCCCCTTATTCCTTTTACTTTATACCTGATGTAAAGAAGCCTTATAGTGCCTTTCGTTTGTTAAATGTATAGGCTATTATTGTACATATGCGGTAGACTTATGTCTGTAGTTATTAATGCCTGTAGTTATATGTACATAGCCTACTTTATCCGCAGGATTCATTGTTGTAGCCAAAGCAATAATTTAAGCATAATAACAATAGGCCTATAATTGGAAAATGTATAGATGTCTCTGCAACAAATGCATAGGAGCCGGTGTAGGCTTTTTCCAATTGCGGTTCTTATATAATTCAGTGTAAGCGATGCATGCCTTAAGCGATGCATCCCTAATTATTATATTATTATGTTCATTAATCATTCCATACCAAAACTCTATCGCAAGTCCTCACGTCTGACAGAGGGACAGAGAAAGTCACATGTTGGAGATGGTGTGCCAGTGCCACCGCTCAAAAACGGACGAAGAGCCCAAAAAAACCTACTATATTTGTATCCATTATATAAATATTTGGTAATGTTTTAGGATCAAATCATAGTTAAACTGGTACGTCTTCTAATGATAATATTTCTTTGGCCTGGAGTTGTTGTTGTGAGCACAAAGAGCATACCGAGAGTGAAAGAGGAGACAGCTCCAGGTCTCTGCAGGAAGTAATAATCTCACCGGTGCACGATAACAATCACACACACACACACACACACACACACACACACATACACATACACATACAGAGAGAGAGAGAGAGAGAGAGAAAGAGAGAGGGAGAGAGAGTGAGAGAGAGGAGAGAGAGAGGTGGGGGTCGGGGGGGACTGATGGTTGAGAGGAAAGAAAACACCCAGTCAGTTCCTCAGCATCAACTTGTTGCTTTGCACCATGGCAAGGACCCAGGTGTGACTATAAGGCAGTGGTGCTCAACCTGTGGGTCGGAACCTTAGAGTATATACTCTAAGGTCGGAACCCCACATGTTTTGCATATTGACGTACCATAATAAGGTGCCATATGGCAGGGAACCATTAGGAGTGACCTTAACGCACCCTGGCATGGAATGAGGAAGTGATGAAGGAGTGATGCTCCTGTGGGTCCCTCTGCAGCAGAACAGGACCATCTCTGGGTGAGAATGGATTCCAAAGCTAATCAGTCAGAAGGAGGAAGAGAAGAGGGACCATGCATGCAGGCAGAGAAGAATCAAAGGAAACGCCTGGCCTCTCGTTCCCACATGTTAAATCAAGCATTTTTCTAACACATCTCTCTCGTTCTCTCTTCCTCCCTCATCCCTCACTTTTTCTCGCTGTGCGCAGAGGAGAGGAGAGGAGGCAATGGTTTCCTGTCATTCATGTCGAACTCAGAGAATGAGGGGGGTTCACAAAAGAGAGAAAGGAGAAACAACTAAGATAATTAAATATAATTGACAATTTGGTCAACAAATGAAAAGTACACTTAAAATGTTAGGGAGGGACTGGTGGAGAAGGGATCCAGTAGAACTAAAAGACAAGCAAGCAAGTTTGGTTGCGCCCGGGTGTTGTGCCAAGTGTAAAATCAGCCATTACGATGCCATCAAGGCACGTTTTAGTCAAATAAACTTTGACTAAAACTAAATGGAGTTTTATTCAAAAGACTATATGCCAGAATAAAAGGGGAAAAGGGGTGTGATGGGAGTCTGTCGTTGAGGAGGACCTCTCCACCTGTCTTAGGCCACATTCCTGCACATTCCAGCCATCCAGTGCACAAAGGCTGTGAGGGAACCTTGGACCTGCCTGTCAACAGCTGATCTTTCTGATATACAAAGTCTATGGCTTCAATAACCTATATGCGCACACACGCGCGTGCAGCCGTGCACACACACGTGCATGCACATCTAATACTGGCTTTTTGTGCATTCTTTTTTCAACGGTAACATGACTTAATGGCTTATGATTAATCTTGGAGAAATCGGACAGATCTGCTTGCAATGGAATATGATATTTAGTTTATTATTATTATATACCTACCTAAATAGTCTTCAAAGAGTAAAACAGTGACCCAAATGGACCCACAATAAATGTATGTCCCAGAGCTGTCTATCTGTCTGTATGTATGTCTGTCCATCCCGGTCCATTCCTGCAGCAGCATATGAGCAGTGTTGCGTTTCACTTGTTAACAGAGTGGGGGGATCATCAGTGGTTCGGGGGGCTCATGAATGGAGCTTATTCTCTCCCGGGCAGACATCAAACGGAGCTGCATCAGTCAGCCATGCAGGTGGAGGTGCGGTACGGAGGCTGCCCACACCACGCCACGCCTGCCCCGGCCGGGCTGCAGCCCAAAAGGTCTCAGATGATAAGGCAAGAACCACGGCCTCTCACACCACACAATGACTGACACGCTGACCTGCAGGAGCAAGCCTGAACGCACAGCGGTCAAACAGGCACATGGACGCATGCACCCACACACACACATGCGCGCATGCACGAGGTACAGGCTCACAACGCTTACATGCACATGCATGTAAGCAACACACACACACACACACACACACACACACACACACACACACACACTTAACTGTATGACATGCCCTGAAAGGCCGGAATAGGGTTCATGCTAAACATATTATGCTGCATTCACATGAAATCAGACAAGCTGCTGGACGGCACAGAACTGTAAAATATTCAATATTTTTTCTGCCGTCTGTCGTTACCGTCGCCGGTTCTGGCTGCCGAGCTGCCATGCCGTCCTGTTCCGTTTACCGTCCTGTTCCCGTCTACTAAAATGACTTCCGGTTTGCCGTCTACCGCTTGCCTGATTCCATGTGGATGCAGCATTAAGCGTTTCTTAATTTCTTCAAAAATAAAACAAAAAGATTTGCCTCTGGGGGGGCACCGCCCGCACTTCCACTTGCAAAGACCGGATGTCGGCTATTAACTCTCCTTTAGCGCTCCACTTCCGGTCGCACGCATGCATCTTTGTTTACATTCCTTAACGCTACACATTATAACGGGAGTTGCAGATCTAAATCTCTTGACAGATTAAGATTGACCCTCTACGGTGGCTAAATCTGACACAATGTTGGAATATGCCTGTCCTGTCCAAGGTCCTCTCATCCCAGTTGAAACAGGAATATAATCTCTGGCCCTCTGGTATGAAGGACACTCTGCTACCATAGCTGTCCAGTTCTGATGATGTTGTTGACATCATCAGACGAAATCATTGATGAAATGCAACGCTCACTTCACACAAGTGTGATTTTTTATTTATTTTTTATAATTTTTATCCCATGATTTTGTAACCCATTTTTTCACCCAGTGTCAATTATCTAATGTAATCCTCGGCTCTACACTCCCTCCGCCAACCTGGGGAGAGCAACGGACTGACCTCATATGACAAATAACATACAGTACGTAATTACAAATATATAATTTGTAATTATACAAAGCTTGTAGATCTGCTATTTCTACTATTTAAAAAAAATCACACCAATGTGAACTGAGCGCTGCTGTGTGTGTGTGTGTGTGTGTGTGTGTGTGTGTGTGTGTGTGTGTGTGTGTGTGTGTGTCAATCAGGAGGTTGTTGCCATGCTGCAGGTCATGATACAAACAGACATTCTGTGCTCAAACAGACAGACATACACACAAAGCTCGTTCGTTGGAGCAGCTAGCACCACTAAAATAAACACACACACACACACACACACACACACACACACACAAACACACAGTTATAAAGACTGGTGATAGTGATGAAGCGGATCAAGAATAATTAGACCTGATCCATTAATCCAGTACAAATCCAAGAACAACAGAACAAAACGGTTCTGGGGGCTTGTTTAAATGTAGCTTGAGGGCTACTGGCACAAAGGACTGGCCAAAGCGACCTGTCTTGAGGGCTACTGGCACAAAGGACTGGCCAAAGCGACCTGTCTTGAGGGCTACTGGCACAAAGGACTGGCCAATCTCTGCGATACGATTAATGTAAGCGCTTTTTTATCACGATAAAAAAGAACCATATCGTCCCATCCCTATACTTCCAGCTCCCTCCCCACATTGTCCAGTTAAACTCCAACTACAGAGCTATCCTTTCTCAGCATGGTTGACTTGGACAGCACATTTTGATTTAGTTTAGTCTTTTGAATAAAATTCCATTCCGACCGTCATATTTTAGTCCAGGTCCCATACTTGAATACACAAGACTTTAGTCAACTAAATCTACAGTTGATTTAGTCAACTAAAATGTGTTTTTGCCGGCTGTGATGGTGTTGAAATGCCTGATTTATACTCCGCTGTGTGCCGAAAATAGCAGATCTACAACCTCACAACGTGTCGCACTAAGACGTTATGTGAGACCTGTCCTGCACACATCAATCATAAAATGACTTGTCTTTTAGTTTACTAACTAAATCTTTTCTCGACCAGTTTATTATAGTACAGTATATTTAGTCTCATTTTAGTGATCATAGCTTAGTTTTTATTTAGTTCTCGTCATGGAAAAAAGGTAGGTTACGAACATTTCTCATCCTAGTTTTAGTCGACGAAGTGAACACGGTTCCTCAGCAGCTGAAGGTGCTTGTTCTCACACCACCTACACAGCTCTGCTGCACTCCTCCTTGTTGTTATCCGTGATGCTGCAGTTGGCGATGCACACGTCATCAGAGAACATCTGTAGGTGGAACGTTTGCCCGGCTGAAGCAGAAGTCAGAGGTGCAGAGCATGGGTCCTCAAAGTGGGTGCTGTGACGCACGTCCAAAGGGTGCCGCAGAATACTTGGAACTTCAGTTTAACCACCGGTTAGACTTAGTAAAACGGACGTGAGCTGCACTGTTCTTGGTGTGTTCTTTTTCAATCTACAGTACAGAAAGTCTCTTCCCCGAAAATAGCAGATCTGCAGATCTTGTATTTGCTATTTTTGGCGGATGTTACCCCTAGAATATCGATGCTGGGGTCCAAGTGGTTAAGCGCCAAGTAAAAACGTTCTCTCCTATGTATAATGGAAAGGGATATTCTGTCACGTTTTCATCATGACACACTGGATCTTACAGGGGTAAAGTTTCACATACTGAATTTACGTATAGCGTAATTCCAGGGGGAGTTCCAGGGGGTCCCTAGCAAAAGTTAGTGATAGTTACGAACCAAATGGACCCTTATGGGTCTGTAACTCCGAGAGCGTATACCAAATGGAACCAAATGGACCCATTAGGGTCCATTCGTTTCCATTTGTACACTCTCAGAGTACAACTGAGGTCAGTACACGTACGGTGTACTGACCTGCTCTGACGGTGAGGTAGTCTGAGTGACGTACGCCGTACTGACCTGCTCTGACGGTGAGGTAGTCTGAGTGACATACGGCGTACTGACCTGCTCTGACGGTGAGGTAGTCTGAGTGACGTACGCCGTACTGACCTGCTCTGACGGTGAGGTAGTCTGAGTGACATACGGTGTACTGACCTGCTCTGACGGTGAGGTAGTCTGAGTGACGTACGGTGTACTGACCTGCTCTGACGGTGAGGTAGTCTGAGTGACATACGGTGTACTGACCTGCTCTGACGGTGAGGTAGTCTGAGTGACGTACTGACCTGCTCTGACGGTGAGGTAGTCTGAGTGACGTACTGACCTGCTCTGACGGTGAGGTAGTCTGAGTGACGTACGCCGTACTGACCTGCTCTGACGGTGAGGTAGTCTGAGTGACGTACGCCGTACTGACCTGCTCTGACGGTGAGGTAGTCTGAGTGACGTACGCCGTACTGACCTGCTCTGACGGTGAGGTAGTCTGAGTGACATACGGTGTACTGACCTGCTCTGACGGTGAGGTAGTCTGAGTGACGTACGGTGTACTGACCTGCTCTGACGGTGAGGTAGTCTGAGTGACATACGGTGTACTGACCTGCTCTGACGGTGAGGTAGTCTGAGTGACGTACTGACCTGCTCTGACGGTGAGGTAGTCTGAGTGACGTACTGACCTGCTCTGACGGTGAGGTAGTCTGAGTGACGTACGCCGTACTGACCTGCTCTGACGGTGAGGTAGTCTGAGTGACGTACGCCGTACTGACCTGCTCTGACGGTGAGGTAGTCTGAGTGACATACGGTGTACTGACCTGCTCTGACGGTGAGGTAGTCTGAGTGACATACGGTGTACTGACCTGCTCTGACGGTGAGGTAGTCTGAGTGACGTACGGTGTACTGACCTGCTCTGACGGTGAGGTAGTCTATAGCCAACCTGCATCACCGTGAACTTCTGGCTTATAGTTGCACTGGTGGCATGTTATTAAAAGGCTAACTGCAGTGGAAGTACATGACTCTCACATAACAGGGCTGGTTGGATGCAGTCTTTTAAAGGCTAACTGTATGAATGACTCTCAGGGCTGGTTGGATGGCTTTTTAAGGCACTGCAGTGGAGGAACATGATGACTCACAGGGCTGTGTCTGTGGCTTCTCCAGGCATGTGGAGCTGGTAGATGATGATGATGATGATGATGATGATGGCATCATCCATGTTTGCCTGACAAGCAAACTGCACGGGGTCGAGGGAGTCACTCACCAGGGGATTCATAACAGCCATACTTCCTTCTCTCTCTCACACACACACACACACACACACACACACACGATGGGAAACAAGGCTACAACTTCCTTTGCCTCCGGGGCTCGGCCAATCGCCATCAGAGATAAGAGATCAGACTGATGTCCAATCAGAACCCAGCAGAGGTGGTACACATGATGGCGCGGTCCTCATCTGGAGTAGTTGTGACTGACTGGCCCTGTCCGCTGTCCAGCGGTGGAACTTAGTATATTTTATAAGTAGTTTTTACATTTTATACATAGACTATGAAAACTTGTGAAATTACTGCATAATGACTACTTTCTACATTAGCACTTTTACTTAAGTAAGTAAAAGTACTTTTCCCACCACTGCCCCTGTCCTCTCTGGCAGCCAGGCCAGGCCGTGCTGGCACCATAGCACAATAATAATAATAATAATAATAAACTTTATTTGTATAGCACCTTTCATACAAAAGAGCTCAAAGATGTAGTCCCGCATAGCACCGTGGCACCGTGGCGTTTCCCATCGGCCGGCTCGTCGCCTTTGTGTTTGCGCTGCAATTATGCGGGCCGTCCTCCACCCCTGCTGACCCCGTGGCCTCCGCTACGAGGGTCAGAATGGAAGCCATGCCGTCGGACAACACGCACAATGGAGCTCCATTCACAGGCCCGGAGAAGAGAGGAGGAGCGAGGGAAAGGAGGAGGAGGAGCACGGCGTTCTCTCAAACGCAGACGCACAGCGCTACGCTTATCTCTCCATCACTTCCCCGTCTGTCCGTCTGTCTGTCTGAGCAGCGCTGGGCGCTCGGCATCCACCCACATCCGTCTCGCCACCGCCCGAGACCCCTGCCGCCCCCTTCCCTCAAACAAACTCACTCAGCACCCCCAGCCCCCACCCCACCCCACCCAATGCCCCCTGCTACACAGTACACACAGCCAGGCTGCCAATCATGTGAACTCTCATCGCAGTGGGCTGCGAAGGCCTGTAACTGTACGGCATGACATTGTATTTTATTCTCCGTTGTGCAACTGTATTGTAAATAACTGATTCCAATGATGCAGTCATACAACTAAGGCATAAGTTAGGCCTTAAGTGGCTGTAATGGTGTCACTCTCTCCATTTTACTTGACTTTCAAACCGTAGGAAACATCAGATAATTTCCCCGGTGCAACGTAAAAATAAACCCATTATGAACGTCTGAGTGCCAATTGATTCCAAAGGCATCCGTCCATGTGTCGCCTGATGTGCCGGGCAAAGTCTGCCCTGTGTGATGTCGCAGTCGTCCAGAAACGGAAGCAGAAAAGCACAGATTATTATTAGGAGGGAGGGAGGGGGATCGCCAGCCCAGAGGCAAAGGGCTGGAAGAGGGTGGTGGAGGGTGGAGACTAGAGGGTGTACAGAGCTGGTGTTGATGGGCGGGCGGGCGGGTGGGTTGGGGAGGGACGGAGGGAGGGAGGGAGGCAGCGAGGATTTAAATGGAGATTGACCCCCCCAGGGGTAACCTGGCAACAGGCAGGAGCTGCTGTCAGATTAGGATCTGAGAGAGAGAGATAACCACTTTACTGCCCCCTAGACTGAGGAGAGCTGGAGGGCTGCAGCAGTGCGTGCGTGCGCGCGCGCGCACGTGCGTGTGTGTATGTGTGTATGTGTGTATGTGTGTGTGTGTGTGTGTGTGTGTGTGTGTGTGTGTGTGTGTGTGTGTGTGTGTGTGTGTGCATAACCTGCAATGCCACATTGCAGGAGGCAGCTGTAGAGCTGCAATTTGTAAAGCGGCAGTGAGGCTGTTAAAACATTGTGCTTCTAATGCACCACAGCTCCACAGCAGAGACACCACATCCATCACTGACTGCTCCAACAACACAAGACCAACACAATAACACTAGACCAACACAATAACACTAGACCAACACAATAACACAAGACCAACACAGGCACAATGCACTGATATGCATATATCTACAACTGACACAAGAGGCAATGAGAGTATGTGTACCAGTGAAACAGTGAAATATACAGTACACACATTTGCACAATGATACACAGGAATAAACAGGCAAGCATCGGTGTGCCCACGTATATATAATATTTCTGTATTTCCAGGTTTTTCAGACATCATTATCTAGAAGACAATAACTTGTTTGCATGTCAATAGGCTGCTGGTAACTAACATCACTGCAGCTACAGCAAAGACAAACTTCAACCCCTACCATCACCTCTTTATGTGGTCTGAATGGGGAAAGGTCACGCTTAGATAAAGCACCAATGAGGAACCGACCTGTGTGCAAGATGACAGCACATTGTCTTTTTGACAATGCCATTAAGGCAACTATACGCCGCTGTGACGTTTGTTTGTCTCTCCAATCCAGATTCCGTTAACTTAATGACGACATTGTGCTACTATGGTGAATGTTCATTAGTCTGCAAACCATTCTTAAGATGAACCTCTGGCTAATTTACAAGATCGAAAAAAAATGATAGATCCAATACTCTGTGGGAAAAAGGTTTTAAACAAGTATTGAAGTGAGTCCAGTTTGACCCATAGGAGGATTGATCTACCTGATAGATATAGTGAATGATGAAGACTGACAGGCTGACCTGACAGACGATTGATGGATGCTAACGCCGGCTCCAAAACAAACTTCCCTCTGATGTCCAATACACTGACCGTCTCTCTAGTGACCAATCAAATCTACAATGACGTTGTAGATGTTTTTCTACTTTACTTTGTGAAAAGTGCTAATTGATGGAAGCGTTTGTCGATCACATCAGTCCACTGATCATAACCCCCCCCCAACAAAAAAATTAAAAAATACTAAAAACTACAATAGGGAAAACTAGCAAGAGTGAAAGGCAGACAGACCAAAATATAGACGGTAACACAAAGACGTGCACGCATGCACAATTGCACACAATTGCGCGCACACACACACACACACACACACACACACACACACGGGGGCAAGGGGGATTTGTACATCAAATACATCAGTATGCACACTGACAAAAACTATAGAGTGCTTCAAACGCAAACAGACAGACACGCTCAGGGCCGGCCGGCTGGCTGGCTGTTGGACTGAGAGGGATTTGTGGGTCGGCACGTGAGTGTGTCATGGAAGCGTCCCCCACCCCTTGTCAGCTGTGTTTGTGCAGTGACGAGAGAGAGAGAGAGAGAGAGAGAGGGGAACACTCGCATCGGAGGGCGAGGGTGGTGGTGGGGGGGGGGGGTAGTTTGGGGTGTTGGGGAACTGTCTAAAGAGGGGGAGTGGGTCTGCATGAAAGAACCCCCCACCAAAAAAAGCTAGTAAATCTTCCCAAAGGACACAGAGAGAAGGGGCCACGGGGGAAAGTTGAAACAATGACTTTTTCTTTTGTGCAGGTGCTTTTTGTGTGCGCACGTGCATCAAGAGAGAGCTGTATAGAGAAGGGGCGTGTGTGTGTGTGTGTGTGTGTGTGTGTGTGTGTGTGTGAGGGGGGTAAATGAAGGACAGACTTTAATGGCATTAACCAAATAAGCTGAGTTCAGATCTGGTTCTGCCCTTGTCTAACTCTCTGATCATTTGCATTTGCCCTTTTGCGGCTGCAGAGCCTATACTTGTGGTGTGAGTGTGTGTGTGTGTGTGTGTGTGTGTGTGTGTGTGTGTGTGTGTGTGTGTGTGTGTGTGTGTGTGTGTGTGTGTGTGTGTGTGTGTAGCCAGACAGAAAGAGCAAGATATAAAAAAATAAGCTTGAACATTTGAATTAAATTGAAATATTTCATATTAGCATTGTTATCATATCTCTGCTGCTGAGAAGAAACCTGCACTTAACTCCAAAATGTTCATTTTTCAGGAAATGAATAAAACCTTACATTTTGAAAACAAAGCAATACTCCGTCATCAAAGTTGGTATTGTGACTTCATACTGTATATTGTCAATTACTTCCATGAGAGGGGGAGAGGTGGTGGAGTTAGCCGTTTTAACAGACAGTTTGAGGGTCCAATGTCCGAACTTCTCCGAAGCTCTTTTTACTACTTTTCATTGGTTCAATATTTTCGAAACAACACACAGACGTAAAGGGTGTTCAATAGCACTGATTTATGAAAAGAATAATACAAATAAATAAAAAACATCAAAAATGGAGTTTGTAGGTTTCCTCGACAGCAACGATATGTAAGAATACGCCTATAAATAGTACAGTGATGTACTGTACGTATTTAAGTTGCATTGCTTATTAAAAATCTTCACATTGTTTTTCTAACCATTGAAGATTTGGTTTGGAGATACTTAAGTGTACTGGATATCATTTAAAACCAAATATGTCCTGTGGTCTGTGCATGCAGGCTGTTTGCACAGAACACGATAATACAAGCTGATAAAACAATGTATAAACCATAAAGCTACTCCATAAACCTGCCAGTTGGACACACAAAAACACAAGCCTTGAGAGGAGCTATCTTAATGAGCTCTATGTTCTATCATAGAGAGCTATAAAAACTAACTTATTTATGAGCTATAAAACTAATCCAACATCAGGAGCTATGAGGGTGGTCTGAGAGCGTTCAAAGTAAAAGTCACAAGCAGTTGATAGAAATCATTTGTCCTCACTTATACGTACGAAGTGTACGTGTTCCGAAAATAGCAGATCTAATGCAAGTTCACCATCATACATGACATGTAGTATACGTGACACATACAGTAAGCTTGTTTCCTCTACTATAAGAACTAAGTGAAGATAAGGTTCTCAGAACTTAATGTGGGCCCTGCTCAGTGAGGTCGTACCAGAGAACTTAATGTGGGCCCTGCTCAGTGAGGTCGTACCAGAGAACTTAATGTGGGCCCTGCTCAGTGAGGTCGTACCAGAGAACTTAATGTGGGCCCTGCTCAGTGAGGTCGTACCAGAGAACTTAATGTGGGCCCTGCTCAGTGAGGTCGTACCAGAGAACTTAATGTGGGCCCTGCTCAGTGAGGTCGTACCAGAGAACTTAATGTAGGCCCTGCTCAGTGAGGTCGTACCAGAGAACTTAATGTGGGCCCTGCTCAGTGAGGTCGTACCAGAGAACTTAATGTGGGCCCTGCTCAGTGAGGTCGTACCAGAGAACTTAATGTGGGCCCTGCTCAGTGAGGTCGTACCAGAGAACTTAATGTGGGCCCTGCTCAGTGAGGTCGTACCAGAGAACTTAATGTGGGCCCTGCTCAGTGAGGTCGTACCAGAGAACTTAATGTGGGCCCTGCTCAGTGAGGTCGTACCAGAGAACTTAATGTGGGCCCTGCTCAGTGAGGTCGTACCAGAGAACTTAATGTGGGCCCTGCTCAGTGAGGTCGTACCAGAGAACTTAATGTGGGCCCTGCTCAGTGAGGTCGTACCAGAGAACTTAATGTGGGCCCTGCTCAGTGAGGTCGTACCAGAGAACTTAATGTGGGCCCTGCTCAGTGAGGTCGTACCAGAGAACTTAATGTGGGCCCTGATCAGTGAGGTCGTACCAGAGAACTTAATGTGGGCCCTGCTCAGTGAGGTCGTACCAGAGAACTTAATGTAGGCCCTGCTCAGTGAGGTCGTACCAGAGAACTTAATGTGGGCCCTGCTCAGTGAGGTCGTACCAGATAACTTAATGTGGGCCCTGATCAGTGAGGTCGTACCAGAGAACTTAATGTGGGCCCTGCTCAGTGAGGTCGTACCAGAGAACTTAATGTGGGCCCTGCTCAGTGAGGTCGTACCAGAGAACTTAATGTAGGCCCTGCTCAGTGAGGTCGTACCAGAGAACTTAATGTGGGCCCTGCTCAGTGAGGTCGTACCAGAGAACTTAATGCAGGCCCTGCTCAGTGAGGTCGTACCAGAGAACTTAATGTGGGCCCTGCTCAGTGAGGTCGTACCAGAGAACTTAATGTAGGCCCTGCTCAGTGAGGTCGTACCAGAGAACTTAATGTGGGCCCTGCTCAGTGAGGTCGTACCAGAGAGAACTTAATGTGGGCCCTGCTCAGTGAGGTTGTACCAGAGAACTTAATGTGGGCCCTGCTCAGTGAGGTCGTACCAGAGAACTTAATGTGGGCCCTGCTCAGTGAGGTCGTACCAGAGAACTTAATGTGGGCCCTGCTCAGTGAGGTCGTACCAGAGAACTTAATGTGGGCCCTGCTCAGTGAGGTCGTACCAGAGAGAATGGGTAGTGCCAGTGGTGGAAATAGTTATTATTTTACTTAATTTTAAGCAAAAGTATCAATGTAGAAACACTCTGGTAATTAAAATTGCACTTGAGAACAAAAGTATTGGCATCAAAATATACTTAAAATACAAAAGGTAAAAGTACTCGTTGTGCAGAATATTATCATAATGATATATCGTATATCAGATGTAGTGGAGTAGAAGTAAAAGCATTGAAAATTGGAAATATTCCAGTAAAGTAAAAGCAGCTAATTATTTTTTACTTCTAAGTACGGTAGCCTACTTGAGTACATGTACTTAGTTACTTTCCACTGAGTCCCAGTGGCTGATTTGCATGTAACAGACACACACCTGTACATGGACAGATTTGCATTGACAAACGAACTGGAAATAACACAATGTCATAAATAGAGGCCTCTTTGTCTCAACAGGTTCCATGTAATGTGGACAGAAGAACACAAACTCACAACTAACCGTCAACACAAACAAAACCACTAATACCTAGAAAAGAATATACATATAAAATATAACACCATTATGGTTTCTACATCAATTAACTCATGTAACTCGCTAATGGGATGGAAAGTGTTAACTTATGTAAAAATAAAAAGAGAGAAAGAGACATTAGGTTGAAAACATGTCTAATCACAAACATGTTCCTCCAATCGTACCGAAATTCCACATTCTAATGAGTCTAACAAACTAAAGAACTAACTTTTAACCACATTAATTAACCCTGGCATCCGTAAAGCTTGTACATCTGTGAGCTTTTGGAGAAAGCATAGAATCTCTGTCGGGTAGAAACCATTATGTCCAAAACGTTACTTTTCATGGGATTCAAATTTAAAAAAAAGTAGCAAATCTACAAGAGGGTAACGCCCGATAACAGCGACATAGGGCTTAAAGCAGTTAAAATGGTGATTCCTGCAGAGAGAGTAGGGGAGAGACTTGGACGGAGTAAAGGAGTGCAAGGGGAGGGCAGTAGAGATGAGGGGATAAAAGAGGAGAGAGAGGAACCTATCTGGTTCTCATTTGACGTGCACAGACATTAACGCTTCATTAGCAGGCAGCATGTGCTAAATATTATTGTGACTCTGATGGCTATCACCCTCCTATGTAATAAGATACAGACCATCTGAACACACAACATCTCTTTAGTTTAGACCTCTTCTCTTCCACACTGACACCTCCTGACCCGCTGTGTGTGTGTGTGTGTGTGTGTGTGTGTGTGTGTGTGTGTGTGTGTGTGTGTGTGTGTGTGTGTGTGTGTGTGTGGGTGTGTGTACGTGCGTGTGTGCGTGTTATAGCATGTGTATGTATAGGTGCACATGTTTGCATACGACTCTAATCAATAAAAACATTAAACATAACATGAAAAAGAATAATAATCCTGTGTGTCGATTTAACTCACCAGTTCTCAACATGGGGGGGTTATTGAGGGTGCTCCGGGGGGCCCTGGCTAAATGAGGACCCAAATGGACATTTACCTGGGTCTGTAACTCAGAGTGTACAAATTGAAATGGAGATAAAAATTTACCCTTAGTTTCAGGTCCTGTTAAATAGTCCATTTTGGTTCCTTTTGTACATTCTCTGAGTTGAATGAACACTGATGATTTTACAGTGCAGATTTGAGGTGGAGATAGAAATTGTATCAAATGGGTCTAATGCATATAACAAAGTGGGAAATGAAAAGATTTTCATGTAGTTTCTCCCAGCCTCTATACTCATACTGTAGATTATTCCAGCTCCAGGACATATACTGGACCTCTCTCTCCCCCCTATGTCTCTCTGCGGCCGAGTTAGAGAATTATTCAAATTAACAGGAGGAACTTTCTCTGATAAAGACCCTCAGATGTTCCTTTAAGGACGTTTGAAGGTTGCAGATGCAGGAGGATTCCTCCAGAGTCATTCCCTCATTAAGTATGATAATGGAGATCTGGATTTGTTTGATACGCTCCGTTGAGCTAAAGGTCCGGAACGATTACCAAAGCAGAGAAAAGAGTTCAAGACCGAGGGAACTTTCAGCAGGCGTGTAACACAATTTATGGAATGCTTTCAAAATGCTTTTGGATACTTTTTGGATACTACTGAAAACAGAGCTATGTCACATTGTGTCGTTATATGCATATAAATACAGGGTATAAAGATTTCTGAAACAAATAGCAGTAATCTTTTGCAGTCACGTTGGGACAAATAGCAGCATTCTTTCCTGTATAGTTAGTAGTCCTTAGAGTGGCTGTACTTCCACTGGCTATAACCTTATTTGAACACTAAACTAAAATAAAATAACAGATTGACAAAAAGGAATATACAGTCTATTACAATACATGCTATGTATGACGAAAGAAAGGAAAGAAATAATACATACATGTACATGATGCACTTGAAAAGTACACATGTACGGAAAGGACTTAAGAGTGGATTCTTCTATAAAAGGAACAAACTGTGTTTTCTACAGTATTGTCACATATGGATATTATTTTTAAGTTATAACATACCGGTAACCTGATCAGTCTGAGGAGAAAATCTTTTTTCAGTAATATTAAGTAATATTCAGAAATACATTCATTATGGATATTACATAATGATGATGGCATTAAAATGGAATTGTAATATTCCACGGACCAGAGAGCCAACTGGAATCACTTAATTGGCAAATACTGAAGGTGGCCTTGTCTGTGAAGAGAGCCAGTGGAATGTATAGTAATAATAATAATTAAAAACAAAATGTAGGAAAACAAAAAAAGTAAAGGGACCCATAAAAATGTGTCCGCGACAAGAGCACTGAGTTGACCCGTTGTTTGGGAACCAGTGGACCAATTCATACTACATCGTACAATGGTGCTGCTTTACAGAAATATATGGTATTTTTGTCCAGCAACGTATTTATATATACTGTACGACTGAGTAAGCGTTAGGCTTTCTGATGGACTCAGACAAGTAGCATGATAAAACAGTTATCTCTGTGGTTGCATGGGATGCACAGAAACCCCACATTGACCGCATGTCTCCTTTTCCTCTGCTCTGTAAGGGAGAGGAAGGAGAAGCTTGATCCACCGTTATAAATCTATTAAATCCCTATGTCTCTACTCTCTACTGCAAAGCGTGCTCACATGCACACGCACACACACACTCTCTACTGCAAAGCATGCTCACATGCACACGCACACACACACACACTCTCTACTGCAAAGCGTGCTCACATGCACACGCACACACACACTCTCTACTGCAAAGCGTGCTCACATGCACACGCACACACACTCTCTACTGCAAAGCGTGCTCACATGCACACGCACACACACACTCTCTACTGCAAAGCGTGTTCACATGCACACGCACACTCTCTACTTATCAAGTTTTACAATATATACTTGTGGGGACATTTGGCCCTCACAAGTACAGTAAGACAAGTGCGCGCACGCACGCACACACACACACACACACACACACACACACACACACACACACACACACACACACACACACACACACACACACACACACACACACACACACACACACACACACACACACACACACACACACACACTTTACCAAGGTGCTCCACATCAGGGTAAGCACAGTAGACTGCTACTACCCCCTAGAGGTTTGTAGTTTACTGCATGCAAAGGAAGTGCTTTTGGTCAGTTAGGAGTTAGGAGGACAGTGGTTGATCTCTACAATATCACAACGCCTCGAGTCTTTCTTATTACTAGACCTGTACGTGCCCGACCGTCGCAGTCGGCTACCGGCCTACTTGGGAGTTAGAGTGTGTGAAAGGTGGAGTGTGTAAGTAAAGAAGATGTCAGAACAGGCCCTTTTAGACCACTGAAAAATGTCAAATGTAAGTGTACTACCATCCTTTAATTGTTGCTGTTTTGTCAAACGGAAGTCATCAATTGTAGACGTGTGTTGCTGTGTCGGATATGTAATGATGGCTTGTTTGACACAGCACATAGCTGGAGATCTCTGTGGCTGTGTGTGAAGAGTGCAACCTGGCTGTGAGAAGTGGACAAACTGACTGTGGAAGTGTACTTGGCAATCAATTCGGCCCACTGGCAGAGCCTGATTGGTTGAGCCTCAATTGGCTAATTGGCTGAGGCAGAGGCTGGAAATTTCACAGGTGAAAGGAGTTGGCCTCATTAGGCCCACTGGCAGAGCCTGACCAGAGCCTTTTGTGGTGGTTCTGGACAACCGTGGGTCCGACCGACTCGATACCGGGCACTGCACTCCCTGCAGGGGTGTGGAACGTGTTTGTCGAATTTGAAGTTGGTGGGGCAAACGGTTCTCGAGTTACGTGCATTACACACACGAATACGCGCACACGCACGCAGAAAGAGACGTGGCACATTTATATTAGGATTTGACAATTTGGCCAATGTTTGACCAGTTTTTATTGTATAGTGTGTTGATTACTTTTGACGCTGTAATGGTCTTTTTTAATTTCTTAATTTCTTTAATTAAAAAAGGTATTTTTGGCTATATTGTATTATTATGTGTATTGTGTGTGTAATATGTGTATTGCTTGACTGGAGATCCCTGAGAGCGCGATCCCTGACTGCCCAAGCATCCACCATGACACCCCTATGGCCCCCTAGGCCATGGGATGAGTGACATGTAATTAATATGTGAATTCAAGTATTACAGTAGTTCTATGTCAAGGACCCCCAAATCACACAGAATGGGCTACTTTGTTTTATTTGTGGGTAGCTTATTGAGGATAAGCTGCCCAACGTGCTGTGAAACTGTGTTGACCAGCAATTGTGTCTTTGGAAATTGGAGAAGTCATTATTAATTCATTTCATTGTAGCTTCACCTTAGCTAAAAGTCACTGCACTTACAGATCGGCTACTTAATATCTTCCAATGGTGAACCAAACAATAAGCTTAGTAAAATAATTGGTTTTCAGGCTAATTCTTGTTGGCAAGCGACAATGTCATACTACAGATGTTTCATTAATAATTTGCTTATTTATTAATATTCTAAATCCGCAAGTAAGCAGTAACCAAAGCAGTAAAGGTACTTAAGGTTTCGTAAGTACAGCACTTGAGAGTGAATGTACGTATAGTTACTTTACACCACTGATATAAATGAGATGTATTTTCTTACAACATGTATATGTCAAGCTACACACAGTGATGTGGGGTGTGGTTACTTACAGTAAAACATCAAGGCATAGCATGCAAACAATGATTTGACATTGAGGCAGTTGTTTGTTTAACCGATGGAACCAAGACATGCTTACATCACCATTTCCTCATTAATCACCGCCCATCCGAAAGTCAGTGATTGATTTGGGGGACTTTACTTTTAGGAATGAATCATGTGCCCAGATTGGAATGTTATACTTACGGAAAACACAGCATAAGCATAAGCACAGAACATAAACAAAGGACTTCATGTTTCAGAACATGACTTATACCGATACCAAAATCCTGTTTTTGAACATTTGGGTAAAATGTGTCGTGAGCTTGTAGGTCATCAAAATTTCAAATGGCCAATGTACAGTATACAGGCCAGGGTTAGAGTGGTTCAACTGATTTTCATGCAACACACCCCCGGGGACCCCACTTTGAGAACCACTGTGCTCTACTGGAGTGTGTGTGTGTGTGTGTGTGTGTGTGTGTGTGTGTGTGTGTGTGTGTGTGTGTGTGTGTGTGTGTGTGTGTGTTTGTGCGTGTGTGTGTGCGACTGTGCGTGTGTGCGTGTGCGTGTGTGTGTGTGTGTGTGTGTGTCTGCGTGCGTACAGAGGAATGAGCAGGTTATATAACATGGAGTACTATCAGCATGCTGTATGTGGTATCAGAGTGTTATCACACTATTCATGCTCCATTACAGCACTGCTTTATGACACCCCCCCCCACACACACACACACACACACACACACACACACACACACACACACACACCACCACCACCACCACCACCACCAATCAGAGCTGGGCAAGCAGATAAGGGCCAATCAGAGCTCAAAGGACTGATAAGAGCCAATCAGAGAGGTAGGAAGTGATAAGGTGCAGACCTGCAACCTGGTGATGAAGCCCAGTCGCCAGAGCACTGAGCTGTGTGAAAGGTTCTGCATGGGTTTGATCCCTGGCACTGCCAATGCTTGGGTAATGAAATCATGTGGCAAGTACTGGGAGCTGATGGTATAGGTGTTGTATACCAGAGGTCTAGCTGCTAGCGCATTCAAAAGTGGATAGACTCCCATGCTCTTGGCTGATACCAACAATGAGCCTCTACGACCTACTAACTTATTTCCTACATAAAATCACATTTCAGGACACTTTACCCAAGCCATGACCTACTGCCAGAGGAGAGATAGCCTACAGGCAGACTGTTCTGATCTGACACTGCAGATGCCAAGTCCTCTTTAAGATAATTCAGTGTATAACTAATGACTGCTCATATCGTGCAATCATCTCGTTTCTAAACTCCTTTTTGAGCCAAATGAAAAAGCCTGGGTACCGAGGCTACTGAACTCCTAGCGCAGCTGACTGACATGCAGTTGATACTAGCACAGAATAGTAAATGCTGAAGTCTCTCCTAGTTTCATTAAAAGGGGGAAAAAAGGTTTACTGTAAATTATATAAACCTATAATGCAGATACTGTACCACACAGTGACATTTCATGAATTCACATCCCTCAATGAGATTGAATAACAGCCATTAACTGTTCAGTAGTTGTTCTATATCCTCCTGGGTTGAGAGGAAATGAGGTTCAACTAGTTCTTTATATTTGACTTAGCTCCACTCTCACCATCCATCCACATGATGCCACTGCCACGTGCCAGGAGGACACATCTACAGAGAAACATGTTTTCACTGGAAAGCCACTAGAATAACATCCTCAAGTGTCCCATCATAATGTGCCCATATCCTCACCACCACTCTAAACTTAGACTACTGTCCGTCACACATTGACTTACAGTGGTTTCCCACAGTTCCCTTGGCTCTCTCTCTCTCTCTCTGGGTCAAGTTCAGAACTATAAGGCTTGACTTTATACATCAGAAAACAGCAGAACTACAAGCTCAAAATGCATTGCTACCACAGCTACCACCAGAGCTACCACAGCCATGGTATTACTACGGTAAAGACCGTAGAAAAAAAAGCGCTACTCTCCTTGAGTCTTCACAGCACAGCACAGAGCATCACGCATTAGCGCTCTTCTGTGTCCATGCACCTTTTTCTTTTTTGTCTGAGTCTCTGTGTGCCTTAAGTAGAAAATATTGTAACTGTTGGGAAAGGAACGCCTCTCATCAATATCTTTCCTGACCTCCCCGGGTACTGGAATGGGGCCTTTCATTTGAACCAATCAGCAGAAGGTATGGGCTGGTATAGGCCCAGCCGTTGACTGTACAGTACACGGCTGGGTAAGCAACTTTATTTAAACGAATAGGTGGGGGACGTCTGTTCTCTAGTTTTTATATAACTCTGTGGTATCGATCTGGACATGATCTCCAAACCCCACTGTTCTAAGGACACGGACCCTGAGGCAGGCTGCACTAGTAGCAAGGCCTCTTTCAACCAAATAACCCCATGTTCTTTTTTTTTCTTTCTAAAAAGCTACTAGAGTTTGGGGAAAGGAGTGAGAGGAGTGACAGCGGGCAGAGGTTGGAGGAGGAATGATTATGAAAGAACTTCATAATGGCCTCTGAACAAAAAATGAGCACTTGGCCAAAGGGAAAGATCACAGGCTTGCAATTACATCAGCGTGCTGGAGTGATGGAGGAGATAGCACTAGCACTGGGGGGCTAACTGCACCCCCCTGCCTCCCTCCGCCGAGCCACAGCCAGCAGAATAGCACTCCTTGACTCCCTTCAAAGGGGTCGTCCGTGACTCAAGCATGAGGTCAAATACAGGAAGGAGAAGGGGAGTGCGAGACACAATCAGGCCTCCTCATCTAATGGAAAGCCTTTTTTACACTTCATTCTCCTTTCATTCTCTTTCCACTCTTCCTCCATTGTTTGGGCCTAGTCTGAGGAGGCTAGTCTGAGGAGGCTTTCCATTTGCAGTCGTGCACTGTAAGTCACCCCCGGAGAGAAAGAAAACATTGCAATGCTGTTGTTTCTTTAAAAAAGAAAGAAAAAAAAGACTACATCTGGGTTGCTTTAAAACGCAGCCCATAAGAGCGGACCGGAGAAGGCAGCCATTGCAGAGTGCATAATGCTCCTAAATAGTAAATACCACTGCAAATGTCTTCTTCTGTGAAATGTGTTTACAAGCGGTAATATGTTAATGGTAATGTTAATGGTAGTGTGTGTGTGTGTGTGTGTGTGTGCGTGTGTGTGTGTGTGTGTGTGTGTGTGTGTGTGTGTGTGTGTGTGTGTGTGTGTGTGTGTGTGTGTGTGTGTGTGTATAAATACTGGCAGAAACAACTGCTGCTGTAGGAGAGTTACTGTTCCTCTTAACTCTTATTGTAACATTCATTGTATCTCTATTGTTCAGTGGAGGTAGTGTGGCTTCTTAATGGAGGCCAGTGAAAATACACCCCTCTACACCGAACAAGCAAGTTGAGTCATAATAATACTGAACATGTACTACACTCCCACGTGTACATGCAAGCGCACACACACACACACACACACACACACACACACACACACACACACACACACACACACACACACACACACACACACACACACACACACACACACACAATTCACCTCCCAGTCACCCCCCCCTCCTTGGGTGGGAGTCCATTTCCGTCTCCTGATACATAAATAAATAAAGGGGTATAGTGCCCCAGGACTGAGCAGGAAAAGAGAAAGAGAGAGAGACAGAGAATGAGAGAGGGGTTGGTGGACAGAAGGAGAAAAGAGAGAGAGACAGAGAATGAGAGAGGGGTGGGTGGACAGAAGGAGAAAAGAGAAAGAGAGAGAGACAGAGAATGAGAGAGGGGTTGGTGCAGAGAAGGAGAAAAGAGAGAGAGACAGAGAATGAGAGAGGGGTGGGTGGACAGAAGGAGAAAAGAGAAAGAGAGAGAGACAGAGAATGAGAGAGGGGTTGGTGGACAGAAGGAGAAAAGAGAGAGAGACAGAGAATGAGAGAGGGGTGGGTGGACAGAAGGAGAAAAGAGAAAGAGAGAGAGACAGAGAATGAGAGAGGGGTTGGTGGACAGAAGGAGAAAAGAGAAAGAGAGACAGACAGAGAATGAGAGAGGGGTTGGTGGACAGAAGGAGAAAAGAGAGAGAGACAGAGAATGAGAGAGGGGTTGGTGGACAGAAGGAGAAAAGAGAGAGAGACAGAGAATGAGAGAGGGGTTGGTGGACAGAAGGAGAAAAGAGAGAGAGACAGAGAATGAGAGAGGGGTTGGTGGACAGAAGGAGAAAAGAAGCAAGGGAGGGAGTAATTGTTTCCCAGCCCAGAGACGTTTAACTTTGGTCCTGATGTGGCCTATAGCCCTCTCACAGTGGTGGAAAAAAGCATTTCTTCCTTAAGTAAAAGTATCAATACTGCAATAATCTGTCACTCTGTGAAAGCCCAGAATTCAAAAGTAAGTATACAATAAGTACATACGGTATTGGCCTCAAATAATGTACCAAAAGTATAGTCATTATGCAGAATGTCCCATTTCACACGTTTTCAAATGTAGACCATGTAAAGAATATTTAGCTGAACTGTATATAGGATTGAAGTGGTTACTGTTTTGTAATAATAATCAAAATCGACAAAGTACAGTAACTATAGTAACTAAAGTTTACTAAAGGACAAGCACTGAAACTCAGAAATAAAAAAAATCTTGAAATCTTAAGTACAGTGCTGGAGTGAATGACTTGGTCACTTTACACCACTGCCCATAGCCCTATCTGTCCCTGTGGAGGTGGGCTCCTTCAACCCAGACATGAGAAGGAGGCCAACAATCAAACACACACACACACACGAAGCACCGAACACCACTCTGAACATGACCTGGCAAGTTCAGCGTGGTGAGGAGAGGAGGGCGGATGGATGGGGGGGGGGGGGACGTTAGTGTGAACTGATTGAATTATACACCATGTGTGTGGGACTGCAGTGTGCTGCGTAACAGAGCTGTCAACCTGTGGTTTAGAAGGACTGCATCCACTCATTCTGACTGAGTGCCCTCTATTAGGCCGTCTACGTGTGTGTGTGTGTGTGTGTGTGTGTGTGTGTGTGTGTGTGTGTGTGTGTGTGTGTGTGTGTGTGTGTGTGTGTGTGTGTGTGTGTGCGACTGTGCGTGCGTGTGTACACACTGAGACGTGTGTGTTCCTGTGGTTGTGTGTGTGCGCGGTTAATTGAGTTTGTTTTGTTTGGAGCCAATCTGCGCATATATGCAGGGTGACAGAAATAAAAAGTTGGGGGCTTGCTAAGGGTTAGGGGAGAGAGAGAGAGACAGAGGCTTGCTAAGGGGTAGGGGAGAGAGACAGACAGAGGCTTGCTAAGGGGTAGGGGAGAGAGACAGACAGACAGAGGCTTGCTAAGGGGTAGGGGAGAGAGACAGACAGAGGCTTGCTAAGGGGTAGGGGAGAGAGACAGACAGACAGACAGACAGAGGTTCTTAGTACTTGGTGTTTTCTAGGGATCACATCCCTTCTCTCTCTGTCTCTGCATGTCTCTTTCTCTCTCTCTCTCTCTCTCTCTCTCTCTCATCTACCCTCTCTCTTCATAGGGGGAGAATAATAGCTCAAAGCATCAAAAAATAATTAGCCTCCCAAATTTATTCATGGAATTTAAAATAGCCGTCTGCACACAGGCATTGTGAAGGGGGAGGCAGCGGGCTTCATTACGGTAATTCTCGCTGTAAGTGTTGTTTACTGTAGTATCTGCCATGATGATACCAGTCTAGGCTAACAGAAGCAAACATGGTCTGTCAATCAGAAGGCTCCCATCAGCTATACTGATATCTCAGAGGACACAGAGAGCCGTCTGGATGAAAGGAACACTAACATGCAGCCTATATATACCACTGTTCATTTTTAACCACTGTCAATACATTTACTCATTTAGTCTTAGTTTTAGTCATTTTAGTCATATCATACTTTATATTAGTTTTATCTTGATTTCCTTTCCTTTCCTTTTCGTCTGTGAAAAAAAGTCGACTTTTCGTCATCGTCTTTAGTCAACAACATCAACAGTGGCTCAGGATGTGAGTGGAGCTGCCAGACAGGTTGTGATCCCTGTGCACACTACAGGAAGCCTATAGATAACCCTGTCAATCACACATCCTGAATTTGCCTACATTTGCATTGTCTGGTTGTTTTGGACAGAGACAGACACCCAGCATCCCTCCCCCCCACCCCCCTTCCATGACACATCTCTACTCTTGACAAACTGTGGGCCTAAATGTTTCAAAACCAAAAGGGGTGTACGGTACTTTCCTCAGAGCCTCCCCTATAGTCCATCTGTGTCATTACAATAGTTCACAGAAAAGATTGTGTGCACATCTCATGCCTGTATTTAGGCCAGGTGCTGAATGTCAAGGCGAGGAAAAAAAACATCTGCACAGTTTTATAGCTCCAAAGAAGAGCATACTTTTATTACTGGCGTAATGTTTCCACCCTTTAGGTCTTCATCAGGCAAAACTCAAACAAAAAATGTTATCCGGATGAAGACCTGAAAGGGTCGAAACGTTTGTTTTGCCAATCGCCAGTAATAAAAGTAATTCTTTTTTGGAGCTTAAAAACTGTGTGCGTTCATACACAGTAAAATCCTGAGTGTAACTCAAGAGTTAACCCCCATTAGGCCGATTCCAAAAATGTTTGAAAAACATTATGTTGCTTTTCTATGTCAAGGAAGGACCCTCCATCTTAAAATAACTTGTTCCAGGGACCCCAGACCAGAAGCAAAGATTTGAGTAAAAAAAAAAAGTTTGCTCTAAAAATTATTATATTCAAAGACTTGGACAAATGTTCACGATTTAAAAATAGCAAATCTGCAAGCTCCACGAAGTGACACTATGAGCTTGTAGATCTGCAATTTTTCTGGAGAGGTGGATGTGTACACTACTGTGCTAGTGTTCATTTTGATGAAAAGTGTTCGTCGACTACTATACCTTTTTTCACTGACGAAAACTACAATAAAACAAAATAAAAACTAAGACTATAAATATACTGACAATTTTGTAAAGCAACAAGAAGAAAAAAGAACAAGACAAATTTTAGGGAGGGACTAGTGGAGAAGACATCCAGTAGAAATAAAAGACAAGTCATTTTATGCGTGGTTGTGTGCAGGTGTAATGCTCAGAAAATAGCAGATCTACGAGCATGTAGATCGGCTATTTTTGGCCCGCAGCTAAGTATAAATCAGGCATTATGATGCCACCAAATACATTTTAGTCGACTAAATCAACTGTAGATTTAGTTGACTAAAGTAAAACATTTCAGATGACTAAAATATGAAAACTAGATAGAATTTTATTCTAAAGACTATGGCTAAAAGAAAACTACATAAAAATGTGCTGTCAAAATCAACACTGCACTGTGCTGAACAGCACTAACTGAAGTATACAATATTCAGCTCCAAAGTGGGTCAGACAAACATACAGTACAAGTACATGGATAGAACTGTGCGATCTCACAGAAAATCTAATGCGGAAGCAATCTCCAAGTCTTTATCATCCATTTGGGGGGTACTGGAGGGAGGGAGGGTGAATGTAATTACTCTGTGACCACATAGTTCAGGCTGTCACAGCTAAGGTCACATGAATAAGACTCCATATATGTCTCTAATCGAGCCAGCTAATCTGAAAGATCTAAGAGCCTGAATCAATCCTCCATTCTGCAGCTATTGATCTCATCTCCTCTGTCTTCCACAGTCTCTCTCGCTCTCTCTCTCTCTCCCCACATCACCGCTTCTCTGCGTCTCTACTGTTTCCTCCCCACTATGCTCTCTGCAGTAATGGATACTGAAGATGTCAGGCAGATTTAACATTTATTGCTTATTTAAAATGGCCTCTGACCCACCACAGACGCACGTACACACGCGCAGGCACGCACACACACACACACACACACACACAGTCACACACACACACACACACACACACACACACTAACCTCCAACCCAACCTGCGGCACATGCATCCACAAAAACATGTAGACCGCACAATAAAGACAGAAAGAAAGAAAGAAAGAAAGAAAGAAAGAAAGAAAGAAAGAAAGAAAGAAAGGCTATGCATCGCTGTAAATTCAAAGGGTTTGCTTAATGGCAACAGGGCGCTGTCTCTCTTGTTGCAGCAGTAGCCATGAAATGATCAAGCATGGCTAATAGCTGTCCTTATCTCTCCAGCAGGCCGCTAACCGTGGCTGTTCAAAGCTCCCTCCTCCAGGTGGGACTTATCTCAGGACATTACTGCCTACTAGTCTAGGCCACAAGAATGAAACTGGTCTGGGCTTCTGGGAATGAAACACTATGGATGTTGTTTTTTCCAGGGCCTATACAGGATTAGACAAGTGCATCAAAGTAATAAACTATGATGGCTAATATTTCCTACAGGCATGTGTCATTATGACTAGTCAGTGTTGTTTTGACAGCAATTTTTTACTTCGTTTTTAGTCATAGCCTTTTGAATACTATACCTCATTTCGTTTTAGTCATATTTTAGCCATCTGAAATGTTTTAGCTTTAGTTGACAAAATATTATTTATCAGTTGACAAAATCTAGTTGATTTTGTCGACAAAATGTTATTTTGGCTGGCCTTTGATGGTCTCGTAATGCCCGATTTGCATGCTGAAAACACCTGTGAGCTTAGATCTTCTATTTTCCGATCTGTGATATACTGACGAAATTGTCATTATATTCGCCGAACATTTTTTCGCCATAGTTTTAGTCGCCAAAATTAACACTGGTAGGCTAGACAGTATGTGTGGCCTACACACACACACACACACACACCTTTGTGGCTCGCCCGCAGTGTTTTGACAGGCAGTTAAACTGACGGAAAGGGGCTCTCTCTCTCTCTTCAACATGTTCTAATTAATAAAATTGCACTGTGCTGAACTGTGGCGCTTCATTCATATTTATAGAAAGGGAACAGGAAAAGACAGAACCTTAAGGGAGCAGAAAGCAGTCACGCCACACACACACTCACACACACACACACACACACACACACACACACACACACACACACACACACACACACACTGAAACCCAAACCCTGGTCCCTACAGCCAGCCACCACATTCCAAACACTCAGAGAAGACTGAGACAACATGAAAACAGGACAACGCAGGAGAGGACAGAAGTATAGTAGAAGAAAATAAATCACACTTGTGTGAAGTGAGGGGCACAGACGTAAACGGTGTTCAATAGCACTGAATTATGCAAAAGAAAAATCGAAAACCTAAAAAATTGAGTTAGGTGGTTTCCTCCCGACAGCTATTATATAGCATCCCAATCATTTTAACCATTTTATCCAAATTTGTATACACTGACTATTCAAAAATAGCAGATGTACAAGCTCACATCTTGTTCATCAACATTTTGGAAAAATCTTGATAGTGTTTAACACAAATCTTCTCTTCTGGGGGTCACTGGCACGTAGGATCGGTTATAACTTATAGGTAAAAACACGACTCGGCCTGTTATGAGGCTGATTTGAACATTTTAAAATGCCATTTCTTCCTCTGCCTAGTGGGAATGTGCATATAAAATTGCACGGAAATCGCACGCTGTGTTCATGACAAAGTTCATATAATGACTATTATAGATACTGTGTACCGATTCGTGCGATGTTTGGACAAAATCTGTAGGTGTTCTGCAAAAAAGGTGTTTTGCAAAAAACAGCCTGCACACGGGGTGAAAAACATAGTACTCTGCCATGCCTTTCAGCCTGGTGGAGACAATTAACGTTCAGGATTTTATTCTGTAGGACATTGGAATGTTCAGAGCGAGAGAGAGAGAGAGAGAGAGAGAGAGAGAGAGAGAGAGAGAGAGAGAGAGAGAGAGAGAGAGAGAGAGAGAGAGAGACAGGGGGAGAGAGCGCACAGTAGACGGATAAGGGATCTGTTTCATATTCCGAGCCAGACTCAACAGCACTCACTCTTCTTTCATCCCTCCACCCTGATTGGAACAGGAAGACCGAGGCAGAACCCAAGGGCTAAGAAGAGGGGGCCGCCAGACACGGCTCCCAGCCAATGGCAAGGCAGAGAGTCTGGGGGACCCCCTGGGGTCCACGGGGGACCCCAGGGTGTAACCTGCATTTCAATACTATACAACGCAGCAAACGCAAGTCTTGACCGTGCTTTGATGAGGCAAATAAACACATGCACAAGATTATGTGAAATAACATGAATATATAATGCACAATCAAATTCGGGCCATCCTTGGAATTCCATTTAGATGTCCATGGGCAAGCACACACATTATACAGTATTGTTGAGACCGAAGGTCGCAGTTGACTATGGAATCGTGCGTAATTTGTCAGTCACTCAAAATCCCCATACATGGGGAAAGCACCCATATATTGCGCCAGGTCTCGTGACATAACTATGACATCATCAGGGATGATAGTAAATCAGGGATCATATAGTAAATGTGACCTGCTGTCGCAATTAAGCCTATATATGGAGATCCCTGATGTCATCAATATTAGTATAGGATACATGTCAGAACCTGTTCTTCCATTATGTTGATCCTTCCCCATCCATCCTTCTTCGACGACTCCCTTTTGACTGATACATTGTCTATTTAAACTCTACACGGGCCTGCCCCAAAGTTATTTGTGCAGCCGCACCCGGAAGCCAGCGAAAACAGAGTTCTCAACAGGCCCGAATTAAGTCCCGGCCCTACCTGGGCCCTCATCAAACCCTGTACACTCAAGACACTGCCCCCGCTGCCACCCTTAGATCTCCATACACGGTGCTGGCCTGTGCTGACATTCCTATGTTGATCTGACCTCATCAAACCCGGTACACTCAAGACACGGTCCATATATGGCCAGTGCACGCGACCGTCGCTTCTCGCCCTCAGGCGTCTTATACTGGTATAGAAACACTCATACACACAAACGCAAGCTCCATAATCTGACCAGCACACTGCTTTTCTATACAACAAAAATCCTTATTATGTTCGTAATTTCTGGTTTATGTGCGCATATGTATTTTATTGCATTTATTTCCTACTTAAATCAAATTAAATTAAATTTCAAAGTCAGAGTTAAATTCAGAGTGACAAACCAGAGCAAACCAACCCGCTGAGAGAAAGAATAGCATATCAAAGGAACTGATTGAAATAGGGAATGGGCCAAGAAAGATTGGATTCTGCGAAGGAGAGCCGTTTAGTTCTAATGGAGGCAGCAAGAGCAGGAGACGGTCAAATAAACTGTGAAGTGAATACGAGTCGAATACGAGGCTCCGAGTCCAAAGGTTTGGCACCAAATAGCCACGAGGCAGTGTGTGTGAGGAAGACATGTTTGTTCATGTTTGAAAAGCGTTTTGCTTCATTAGGATGAAGAGAGAAGTAAAAGATTGGCAAGGGAAGAAAATGAGCAACTGAACCAAAATGTGGACATGCAAGTCAAAACTACATCCAGATGAGCGGGCGAGTTGGACGGACGGCTAACCCTTTCCATATGAAATGATCCTGATATCTATTCCGCCCGGCCTCACAGTTCATTGAGGCCTTAAATCAACCACACATTCCATTAAATAAACATTGGGATTATGCAGATTAATACACAGTGAGCAGAAGATGGAGAGCATTCAGTTTCAGACTCTCCAAATGGACAATGTCCGTCTTCTTCCCAGTGGATAAGCTCTTTGCTCATATACTGTATATATGTATACTGTTGGTGCAGTGTTGATTTTGATTGATTTAGTCAGTCTATTGAATAGAATTTAGTTTTAGTCATATTTTAGTCATCTGAAATGTTTTTGTTTTAGTCGCCTGGCCCGCCAAAATGTATTTTGGCCCGCCAAAATGTATTTTGGTGGGCCTTGATGGCATAATGGCTGCTTTTACACTTACACATCTTGAAGATGTTATTTTCAGAGCGCAACCAAACATAAAACTACTGTCTTCTCTACTGTAACATTTTAGTCTATTTTTTAGACAAAATTATCTTTTAGTGATGATAGCTTAGTTTTTATTTCGCTTTCATCTGTCATAGTTTTAGTCGGCAAAATCAACACTGATCCGAACACCCCGTCTGTGTGCGCACACGCATGCGTGAATAAAATGTGTATACCGGTACTTGAAACCTACAGTATACGACTATCTCATAAATTCATGAAAGGTTCGCTCAAAATAAAAATACATAAACAAACACATTTTCCCATTAACCCGGAGTGCTATCTATCCACCCAGTTTCCCAAAAAAATTGACAATCATGACATGCCCAAAATGGGGACGCCAGGTTGAAAGTGGTTAAGGAAAGTTGGAAACATAACATTTTAAATGGAGTGGATGAACTCACAAGTCAATTCCCCTCATGTTTGTACCTGGTGCTTCTCGTGCGTCTGTGGGCGTTTGATGTGGTAGACTTGCTTGTTGTGGATATAGTTCATGTTTTGGTGGTGTTGCTCCTCTCTCTCTCTTCGCCACCTGCTCATCAACACTCTCTCTGCGGTCGCTCCTCGCCTTGCTGGCTGGATAATCGCTCACATCAAAAGGACCACCACACCAACTTGGCCCCACACTGGCAGATAAAGAGACACCTCATCCATAACTTCAAACACATCTCTCAGCTCCGTAAGCCAATTGTCCTATCTGCCTGAAACCACACTGCACAATCCAGAGCGTTAAATTAACCCTGATAGTGTAGAGATTTTACGATTAAGACTAGTATTTTGCAGTGCAGACTGCATATGTACTAGTGTACATACAGTATGGCTGGGGAGGACCATCACAGTTTGCAGCAAAAGACACAGTCAAAAAGTACAGAAGCAAGGATCTTGTGGAAGAGATTCTCAAGTGTGCTCTTTAAGAATAACTGTATATGTGCCCTCTTTGCGTAGATTCCAATGCCATGTCGTTGACAGGAAGAGATCCTATTGCACCCTTGAACTACTGTCTGCAGGAATCGGAAACGTTCAAGACAAAGACACCCCCACCCCGACCCAAATATCACTGATTGAATAATAAAGTAATAGAAACAACATTTCCTTTCACTAAACCCAACTCACAAGCTTGGCTATACCACAGGGGCTAACCTTTCTCCAATAACACTCACACAAAATCCAATCTGCATGCTTGCCTCCTGCAGTCCATTGTAGATTCAGAGAAGAGGAAAAAGTAAGAAGAAAAAATAAATACATCTTTAGTTTTAATAGCTCATTTCCGTGAGACACTATACCCTTAAGCCTGACATCAGTGAAGACAGAGCCCTTTAACCTCCGCACGCACGCAAGCATGCACGCAAGCACACACACACACACACACACACACACACACACACACACACACACACACACACACACACACACACACACACACACACACACACACACACACACACACACACACACACACACACACACACACACACACACACACACACACACACACACACACACACACACACACACACACACACACACACACACACACACACACACACACACACACACACACACACACACAGCTTGTCTGTGAACAGGAATCAGACTAACCTGATTAGACTGTTGGGTTTTCTTCTTTCTGGAGAACAGACAGGCACGTCAGACCTGGTGGCAGAGCAGTGCGGAACATTCTAGAAATTAAACAACACAAATCCATGATGGCTTATAGTTGTTGTACATTGGCTGTGTGTGTGTGTGTGTGTGTGTGTGTGTGTGTGTGGACATTCCATATGTTGATCTGACCTCATCAAACCCTGTACACTCAAGACACGCTCCATATGGCCAGTACAGAATTCATTCCATATATTTACACATTGAGAATGAAATCTCTTTTTAAAGGGTGAACTGACCAAGAGAAGAGACTAAATAAGTGACACAGCTCTGCCAGTAACAAGTAATATGTTGATCCCCCCCATGCCAAAGTGCCAGCGCTCACCCAGCAGTCTGCCATCACCCAGGCTTCTCGTCCTCAGGGCATCTCACTGGTGTCTGTGTGTAGACGCTCGACAAAGCCGGATGCACCACGGTGGATTCGAACCCACAACCTCTGTGGTGGTGGGCAGGGACTTTGACCACTGCCCACCCGAGCACGTAGAGAAAAGGTAAAGCATCAATTTAACCCTGAAAGTGTAAAAAAAAAAGTAAAAATGTTACCAATGCTATACCCCTTCAGAACACTCAGGATTTTACTATGCAGTTTGTGTGTTGTATACGTCACTCAAGCCAGTGCCAATTTGTCAACGATTAACTGCTCCTTTACAAATTTGCTATGTGGCACAATTAACATGTTTGATCTTTCAGCATGACAGACACGGAATCACATGATGATTCTGGTCAGTGAAAAGGAGAATTTCATCTGGCTTCATCAGTCACAGACTAGTGCAGTAGGCAATGAGCTGTCCAATGTCAGCCTACCCTAGATGTGGTGGCCCTGCTCTGTTGTTCCCATCCCTTTGTGCCTGTGTGAGAGATGAAGCTGTGCACACACACCTGATGATTAAGATGCAAGAGAAAAGGAAAAGGGGGGGGGGGGGTTGAATAAACTCGGACGGTAGAGAAAACAATGATGGGAATCCTTTTAGAAAAGTAATGGGAACATTGACAGCACAGAGCCATGCTTAGAAAACAAATGGTGAGGACTGTCGCACAACCACACACAGCTGGTCAGAGTCCATGTTCAGTACAGTATGTAACTTGAAGTGTAATGCAAGGATGAGTGTGTGTGTGTGTTTGTGTGTATTTCTATAGTGCATGTGTGATTTATGTGTTATTAATACTTGTAAGGATAGTAATACCTGTTGTCAAAATGTTATTGGTCCTCATGAGGAAACAATTATATTTTTGTTCAGGAATAGGATTTCAATTCAGGTTAGGGTTAGCTCGGGCCAACAGGTTATAAAATGGTATTTATAATACAGCCTTATAAGAGTCCTCACAAGGATAATTATATCCACACACACACACACACACACACACACACACACACACACAGCGTGCATGTGTGTGTGTTCATGCATGTGTATGTTTCTGCGCATGTCTGTAGAACATGCCCAGTGTCAATCAAGCCTGCTTCTAATTAAAAGTTGTAGTGAGAGGTACGTGATTGTTGCTAGGGAAGGAAATCACTATCAGCCTCCCATTTTCATATGAATGAGCTCTTTTTTTAATTAAACCCAACACCTAATGAGCGCCTATATCAAAATGACAGAATGTTTCACCAGACAAAGAGCCACATGAGAAATAAAAAAGAGAGATGATGACACACAGCAATGACAAAGAAAGCAAACGGCAAGAGCGAGAGGTGTGAAAGGAAAGATTAATTGGTTATGAGTAGAAAACATATGTGTTGTCTTTGAACGTGCTTCAAAGGATGTGCAGAAACAACCACAAAGAACGAGATGGAATTACGAACGTTGTACATAAAACGACTGAGAAGAAATGGACGAGCATGCTTGAAAGTGTAGTGAGACGTGTACGTGTGTGTGTGTGTGTGTGTGTGTGTGTGTGAGAGAGAGAGAGAGAGAGAGAGAGAGAGAGAGAGAGAGATAAAGATACATACATACAGACAGAGGGAGATATTCTAAGTATAGCAGGATGCCAGGGATATCTTTGATTAAAAAGACGAGAACTTTCATCCATTAGCGCCTGTTGGGGTGTGTGTGTGTGTGTGTGTGTGTGTGTGTGTGTGTGTGTGTGTGTGTGTGTGTGTGTGTGTGTGTGTGTGTGTGCATCCTTGCACACTCAACTACTCTATGTGTGCATGCCTGCTATAATTTCTCCAATTGAAGGTTAATTAAGGCTTGGAGTGAAAGCCACAGGATTGCAAATCAAAGAAAGTAAACAGTTCGTCAGTGACAGTCGCCTCAGGGGATTATTAGAGAAATAAATAAAAGATGCATTAAAAAAATCAAAACCATTTGAAACATGAACTTTGAGAGAGGCTATATACTGTACACGCACACACAACACGCACACAAACACATTTTCATTTGATGAATCTGTGATCATGCTTACAACGCTGCTCAGTGAGTCTGCTGCCCTCCCTGGGTGTTGATTTATTGACTGTAAGAATTGAGAGTTAACAAATTAAGTCCTATTTTATACTAATAATCAAAAATAGCCCATCTCTGGTAGATCTATTTTTGCAAATTGTTTTGTAAACCTCTGAAAGTTTTCGCCTATAATGACATCAGAATAGAGTCACTGGGGTAACGATGAAGCAAGGTACCATGTGTGTGCAGTACGTATGACAAGGCTAAAACAATCCAAGATTCTGCACTAATATCCATCTGGCACGGCAAAGATAAAATAACTGCCGAGTACTACAGTACAGCCAGCAGGCAAGCACAGATGGAGGTGGCAGGGTGGGACCGGAGGCTGTGTGCATGTGTGCGTGTGTGCGCGCGCGACGCGCGTAGGGTCTGGGGTGGGGGAACTGTTGAGAGGAGATATAGTTGATTTGGGGCTGTGCTGTGTTCAAGTCAAAACTCTCAATCTGTGAAAGCAGAGGGATATGAGCTAATTAAGAACCGCAGGGGCCAAACAGACAGAGGAAACCAAATTAAAGGCTAGAGTGGATAAGTGAAATACTGTAAAGAGACAGTACTTTTGTAGTTGTGACTGTTTGGTTTGGCTGGTTTAACTGTAAAGAGTGAGACAAGAAGTAAGGAGGGAGAAGGAGAGTCCATAGAGAGATGGGCAGAAAAAGACGGATGAAGGAAGCCTTTTGTTAGAAATGCTTTGGTGAGTTACCGCTGTCAAGTCTTTCAGTTGAAAAGACGTTATTTTCGGCAGTAGCCAAGAGTTAGTTCTTTAAAAAATAAATAAAAAAGGTTCCATTTACATGGAACCGCTCACTGCGTCTCGCCTGCTTTTGTCATCTCCCCATTCGAATCCTCTTTGCTACCAGTGGTTTACAACCAGTGGTCCGGGGGCCACCAGTGGTCCTTGAGGAGGAGGTTCCAGGTTGTCACCAGCTAAATGATGGAGAGTTGGTAACCAAATGAACCCTTATAGATCTTTAACTCTTGAGAGCGTAAAATAAAACAAGATGCCCCTGTAAGGGTCCATTTGGTTTCATTTTACTCTCTCAAAGGTTAAATTATTGTTATACCTCTGCATTACTTAATTTACAAGAAGTCTACACAATTAGAGAATGTAGAAGAATTGTTATTTTGATCGTTTGCCTGGTCTCTCTCCTATGGTACCACATCAATACAGCATAGAATTGTGGACAAATGGTGGTCCGTGGCTCAAATGCCGAATAAATAATGGACCTTCATATGAAAAAGCTTGAAAACTACTGCCTTATACGATGCCGTTTTTTCTCATTGCCCTTTTTGCCATCCGTCTTCCTTCCATTTCGTCTCCAGCCCAGCAGCCTGTATCTGATTGGCAGCGGGCCACTGTTTTCATAAACACAGATTTTTGGAGGGCCAGCATACATACATAAACAGCAGCACTACAGGCCGTAGTGTCAGATCTCCTCTAAACCTCCGTCACTCACTCTGCTCTTCTAAAAGCCCCATCAGGACTGTGTTTGGGCCCAGCCTGACAGTCGTGGCCCTTCAGACGGGTCCCAGGCAGAACCAGAGCCCCCCAAAGCCCTTCAGAACCCCAGTGTCCCTGCCTGTCAGTCCTGGATTAACTCTGTATACATACAGACCTATTACTGTACACATATAGCAGAGGCCTTGAGGCGTAATAAATATCCTTTAATCTGATAACCTTATGTTTACCCCAAAAGAAAAGTTATTCATGTTTTTCAGTGTTTTTCCTTTTGTGGACTGAATGGCACTTCATGTTAAGCAGCTGAAACTATAGCAGTCTATAACTATTTGTAGTTTTGTAAAGCGCGTTGCCCAGCACTAACGGTTTCTGTGTTTCATGGCGTTTAAATGTTTCATGGTACTGTAATGGTCCTGTAATAAGTAGAACCATTTTGTTTCTGTAACAGTGACTAGAACATTCCACAGAGGAGACCATGAATGAACATCTTTAGTTTTTACAAAGTACAGAATGAATGATTGAGACATTATAAATCACACTATTTAGATTTTATTCTTGGCATGGATATTGAATTTGCCTTTTTCTGCCATATCGTTTGATTGTCTTGATATCTTTTAGTTTTAACCACAATACCTGAATGATGTTGTATAGCATTTGCACAAAACGGCTTTGCTGGGTACGCTGCATCGTGCATCGTACTGTACGCATGTTTTTAACATAACCACTGTTACAAATACCCAGGCTTTCTTGGTCACTGCAAGTAACCACCAAACTAAAGAAAGCATCTGTGTAAAGAAAGAAAATTATAAAGTTGAAAACAGCCTTTGGTGGCAAGTTTTTCTTGGAATAGTTTAGGCCTGTATAGCATAGATTCATTTTGATTAACCTTCTTGACCTACAACAGTACTGTATCATCATACACACAAGACACTTAAACTAATGATTATTTTGACAATTAAAAATGTGTGATATAAACAACTCCTGACCTAATTTACATAATACTATGAATTCCATTTCAGTATATGTCCATGTAAGGTGTAAACAGAAAAATAAATAATATGATCGTATATTGCGTAGCACGGCAAGAAATATTTTTTAATTTGTATTTGTTTTTGGCTTTTCTGCCTTTATTGATAGTGTCAAGTGAAGATAGACAGGAAAGAGGGAGAGAGAGAGGGGAGAGACATGCAGCAAAGGTCGTCATGAACGGGACTCAAACACGCGACGCGCTGTCAGGCCAAAGCCTATGTGGCATGAGCCTGGACCGCTTGGCCAGCTGGCGCCCCAAGAATGGCTTTATTGTTCTTTTCTATACGTTTAGAGCCTATACTGCTTAAGTTATGAACTTATGATCATATTTGGCAAGTACCACAACACATCAGATTTACTTCCGCAGATGACTTTTCACATGCCCCTAGCCTATCATATGACCCCGTAAGCAACCCTCCTTAAAGTTCAATACTATGTATGAAGGCACTCCTCTCAAAATGCTCTGCAGCATGCGTGTGCCTTCAGGCGTTTTCCTTCAGAATCCCTTTAGTCCTTGAAATACTTTTGTTCTTACATGGGAGCTCTGACAAAACCCTACTGTTTAAAAATAAACCCATCTCTACTGAGCACGCCAATAAGCCAATGCTAATGCTGGAGTCCTGGTGATCACTATACATCCGACTTGAGTTGCACCCAGTGTTCCTGTACAGTGGAGGTCCACACTTATTATGAATAATATAAACAATTTAAAAAGGCTAGTATACGTTCTCAGTCATTTTGATGTGAAACATTTCAATACTCAATCTTTCAAAAAATCTACAAAATGTTTTGTGGATTTTGGCTTCAACCTACGTTACTGTCATTATTGCCATGCTAGTCTAGCCCCACAGTATGTTAGACCTCCTCAAGGACAATGTTTGTAATATGTGACAATTTGGCCAATTTGCTGTGTTGTTTTCACCCCATGAAGGAATGGCGGATTCGGCCACGCCCCGAAATACTGTGTACTCAAAGAATAGTAGGCCTAGTACCGCAGCTCTTTTTCAACAGTATTACACTATCAGCAGCTATTTGTTCTATCGAGTGGGATGAAAAATATATATGATCAGTCAGCAAGCCAGAGAGAAAGAGACAGATGGCTGTGTGCAGCAACGAGGCGCAAGAGGAGGATAAAGAATGAAGGGATGTTATCAGGAGAAAAAGAGCCTGACAAAGTAACTTCCACTTAGCCCATCCTCTGTCCTCATAGATTAACCTGTCCAGGTCATCTATGCCTTCAAGCTGTGCGGTCCTAGAGCCGCCTATCACAAAAGCCAAATCTCTGCCTCACAGACACAGGTCAAGTTTACAAGACCCCTGTTCTAACACATGGCGTGTGTCAGATGTAGCATTCGCTTATGTCACACAGTTTACCATCAACCTATATGCGCTATAGCCTAATCTAGTCTAGCTCACGTGTTGCATACGATGAGCTTGTAAATTGGGTTTCAAAATTAAAAAATCGGGACACCAGGTTCAAAGTGGTTGTACTTGGTTGTGACAGAAAACATTCTGTCGCATAATAATTTTGAATAATAAATTGGGCTTTGTACTTCCTGAGAGTGGGTTGTGAATAAAAAGTGATGACTGCATGACACAGCCAGGCATGCAGAATGCTGCCTAGCATTTCTCAAGGTGATGACGCTCATCATGATCTCTGACCCTCCTTGACTGGGCTCTGCTGAGCTGGCCTATAATGATTAGTGGTTATTCTTTGGCCATCAGCTCCTGCCTTTCTCCGGGCGTCCTCACGTGGAGGTGATGTGTGGATTGGGTGGAGGGGGTGGGACTGATGAGATGAGAGGTTGACAGGGGGCGGTAAGCACAAAGACAGCACTCATACAATGCTGCACCTTTGAGTGGGGTGGGATGGGTGGGTCTGCGTGTGTGACGATATGGAAACTGTATATCAATACATTTCTTTATTGAGGTGCCAGCACTAATTTGCATGACGTTTTTTTTCTGTCTGAGTAATGAGACAGGAATAGATATGCAAACAACTAGGTGCTGATGGCAGAACAATGGAAGGGTCAATTGCTTTTCTTTCACGAAAGGAGCTGTGCTGTTGCTTTGCAATGAGTCTCTTTATGTAATGCACCTGTCCTGTAAACAAAGAAATCGACTTTGGTAGCTCAACTTAAAACTGGATGACACAATTAAAAACTTCCAAACTGGCATTCCAATTTTGTCAAGTCATTGATAATGGGTGAAGAGCAACAGCTCTTATAAAGCGCAACAGCATGGCTTAAGTGGTTTAAAACAATTCAGAACCCAGACAGGTATAGATATTCTATGCCAATGGTTATCATCATACTTTGTGTATGGTCTAAAGCAAAGCATAAATATTTTAAGGAAAGGGGACACTCGTATGTATCCAGCATGAAAAACTACAACATTTCAAAACTGATCTGTCAAATGCATAAATGTGCAGATCCATCGATTATATCACAGGTGTGTGTGTGTGTGTGTGTGTGTGTGTGTGTGTGTGTGTGTGTGTGTGTGTGTGTGTGTGTGTGTGTGGGGGGGGGCCCATAACATTTTGGAAGGAAGGAAGAAAGGGGGAAATTACAGCCATATATAGCTTAATCGTGCAGACAGTCTCGTATTTGTGTTCAAGTTAATTTCACACACAGGCACAAGAAAGTCAAGAACAAAGGCCCGCTGAGAGAATACAGAGAGGCTGATGGGATGGGAAGGATGGGGAGATAAGGGCTACCGGAAATGGAGAAGTAGGGCTGAAAAGGCACTGGTGATATTAATTTAAACAATGGCCAGTTTAATCATAGTTAATTACATTTGCAGGCGCTGGGTGATGGGGGGGGGGGTCCATCTGTGCAAATGCTCGTCAGCCCAATGGAGATGTTTTAATAGGAGCACACAGATTTCTGTGGTCATAATATGAATACATTAATAATAAGCATTGTCTCTCTCTAGGATATTGATAGAACCGTAACAGTGCAGCACAGGTCGTATTCTTGTGGCCACATTAAGAGGCAGCATTAGCATTTCTGCAGAGCTCTTCATCCCAAACACTTAAACCCATTTCTGCAGCTGCAGCATAAATACAATATCAGACAATGGAGGCGATGCGGGGATAAAAGAACATGGGATGAATATTTCCAGAGGAAAGACGCAAGAGTAAAGTAGCCTGAACACATCCCCACTGGTTAAATTGTTAATTAATGATGTGCCGGTTTATCAGTAAAATGAACGCTAATTACTCTTTTTAATCTCCTGTGTTTCACCACTTTTTTTTCCAAACCAGTTATCCATCCATCCATGCACCAACCCCCCTTTTCTTTTCTTACTAAAAAACAGTCTTTCACATGGTTGCTCGTTATCTCTACACATTACAGACCATTGACACACATCTGGACGCTCCGATGTTGACCCTTGACTCAATACACTGACCTGGGGGTTGGTTATGGGGGGGAAACAAACAGGGTCACTGAAGGATGCACGCGACGTCGATGGCTTTTTCTTATCTCTGTAGAAGGAACACAACAGAAAATGGGGATAGGACGAGGATTAAATTAATCATCAAGAGTCAATGGTAAATGAAGGCCCCGCTTAGTTTGAAATGTTGTAATCTAGTGTGATCTCTCTCCGAGGATCTTCCTCAGTGTTCATTTCGTAGACTAAAACTGCACAAAATCAAAACTAAGCTATGATGACTAAAACTAAGACTAAATATATTGACAATTTTGTCAACAAAACAAATACTAGACTAAAATGTTAGGGAGGGACCCTAGTGGAGAAGAGATCCAGTAGAACTAAAAAGTAATTTTATGTTTGGTTGCGTTCCAGTGTTGCGCTACAAGCTCACAGCTAGCTCACAGCTATTTTCAGCAAGTATAAAATCAGCCATTATGACCACCATTATGACACCATCAAGGCCCACAACAAAATAAACTTATTACATTACAATAAAACTAAAACTTTTCAATGACTAAAATAGGACTAAAACTAAATGGAATTTTATTCTAAACAGACTAAACCAAATCAAAATGTGACTAAATAAACACTAGTTTGCCTCTGGTGCTCCCGGCTCAGTGATGCTGCAGAAGGGGGAACACACTCCCAGTGTGTGTCCCCGATCCACTATATTTGGTGAAGTGTCTTGGTGTACTGTAGACTGAAGAAGAACGCAGCACCAAATTATCAAAGAATTCTGAGGGACCCCTGGTTTGGACTTGTGTCAAGGCACCCACTTTGAGAATCTCTGCTCTAGACACACACACAGACCAACAGCACTAGAATCCCTGCTTCAGACACACACAGACCAACAGCACTAGAATCCCTGCTTCAGACACACACAGACCAACAGCACTAGAATCCCTGCTTCAGACACACATAGACCAACAGCACTAGAATCCCTGCTCTAGACACACACAGACCAACAGCACTAGAATCCCTTAGTATTAATAACCTTAGTATTAACTATTAACCCATTCAGGACGGGAACCCCTTGTGGGGTTCTTGTTGCCATGCACAGTATATAGCAACATACATAACACCTGAGGGCGAGAAGTACGCATCCGCCTTGTTGACGGCAGACTGCTGGGCGAGCACTGGCGCTTTGGCATGAGGGGTCAGATCAACATGGAATGAATTCTGGCCATATAAGGAGCATATACAGGGTTTGATGAGGTCAGATCAACATATGGAAAGTCAGCTCCATACAGTATATGGAAATCTAAGGGTGGTAGGGGGGACATTCTCTTGAGTGTACAGGGTTTGATGAGGGCCCAGGTAGGGCCTTCATTTTCGGGCCTGTTGAGAACTCTAGTTTTCGCCGGCTGCGGCTGCACTAATAACTTTGGGGCAGGCTCGTCTAGAGTTTGAAATGGACAGGTATAAGTCAAAGGGGAGACATCTAAGAGGAATGGTGGATGATGGAGAACAGGTTCTGACATATATCCATATATGGAGATCTAAGGTCAGAGATTGAGGTCAGAATTGCTGGCCAATATCGATGACATCAGGGATCTCCATATATGGGATTAATTGCGACAGCAGGTCGCATATACTATATATCCATCCCTGATGATGTCATGTGATGTCACAATGACCTGGGCCCCATATATGGGGGCTGATGTCACATGATGGGGGCTTGCCTGGGGTGACCAGGGGGCTGATGTTACATGATGTCACGATGACCTGGGCACCTGGGGGCTTGTTTGGGGTGACCAGGGGCTGATGTCATGTGATGTCACGATGACCTGGGGGCTTGCCTGGGGTGACCAGGGGGCTGATGTCATGTGATGTCACTATGACCTGGGCACCTGGGGGCTTGCTTGGGGTGACCAGGGGGTTGATGTCATGTGATGTCACGATGACCTGGGCACCTGGGGGCTTGCTTGGGGTGACCAGGGGGTTGATGTCATGTGATGTCACGATGACCTGGGCACCTGGGGGCTTGCTTGGGGTGACCATGGGGCTGATGTCACGATGACCTGGGGGCTTGCCTGGGGTGACCAGGGGTCTGATGTCACGTGATGTCACGATGACCTGGGGGCTTGCCTGGGTTGAGTGACGGGAATTGCGAGTGTCATGACAGAGTGACGGGATTGTGGGTTAGGTGTCAAAAACGCACGATTCCAGAGTTAACTGCGACCTTCGGTCGCAATAACGTCAGTTCTAAATGTGAAATGCAACAGAATGTTTCTTAAAAACACATTCATACAGTATATGCGTGTGTGTGTGTGTGTGTGTGTGTGTGTGTGTGTGTGTGTGTAATTGCAGTATTTAAAGACGTATAAATGAAATGAAAAACAGAATATTCTAGAGTTTAGTAAATCTGTACATACAATTCTGATATTGAACAAAGCATTCACTTCCATCTACAGCTGTCTTGACTAAAGCATACATACAAGCACTGCTCCCGACATTTCTGAAAGGAATTAAAGCAAGGATTGTTTAGTACAGTACCATGATGTCAACAGTGATGGTCTCGTGTGAATCACAGAGTAGAATCGGACAGCGGGACTAAAAAACACGATAAGATGTGAGAACATGGTGGACAGAGGAAAAAAGGATCAAATAAAATAGATAAAAAAGAAAGAATGGAATAGAAATGGAAAGGGGGGGATGGAGCAAAGAGAGAAACTGGAGAAAGAAAGACAAGACTAAAAAAAGGGAAATGGAGATTTTTTTTCTTCTTCTTCCCCGTCTGGTTTTCTATAAGAGGAACTGAAGGAGATAAGACTAAAAGGACTGTCAGTCAGAGGAACAATCCTAGCAGTGTCCCCTCCTCCTCCTCCTCCTCATCTTCCTCTGCTCTCCCTCTCTGCCTCTCTCTCCAATTTCCACAGATTCCTGCACAGATAGTCGCTGTCCACAGGGGACAGTTTGCTGACATCACCAGGTCCATGCAGAATGGACTCCGCTACACTTCCAAGACACACCGTATGCAAGGATGGGAAGCAGACAAGATGCTGAATTACCCGTTAAGGCCTCCTGAGGCCGATTCAATCATGTCTAAATCAGTTTTCAGAAAGATGTATGTTACTGCATGCATCAGTGGGGCTCAAATTGCTCACTGTGTCAAGGACTCGTCAAAATGATGTCTGTTTGGCTGCGGACCCCCATCTCAAGCTTGTAGATCTGATATCTTTGAATAATGCGTTAAACTGTTTTTACTGTGTGCTGACCGTGCACTTTTCTGCATAACATTGCTCACGGTGTGTGGAATATGATCGTTTTCACATAATAATCTAAGAGCATACAACTATACAACTAATTAATGAATAACATTAAGAATTATTATATCCACTGTTGTTCCTGTAGTGTCCGGGTAGCTCAGTTGGCAGAGCACTTTCCTTTAGACCAGAAGGTTCTGGGTTCGAGCCCAGCCGCTACCAACTCTGTATCTGGAATTGCAAGATAAGTATTAGGAGCTGATGGTGTACTGTAGGTGTCTTTCCTGTGCATTGACAAACCACACCCTCGTTCTTGGCTGATACTGACAATAAGCCACACCGACATTACATAACATTCAAAAATCCTCCATGTCTAATCACTGCACCATATAGTATACTGTAACATATGAGCTGAAGTGTTTTTTTGGGGGGGAGGGAATGGCATACCATTATTCACCTTAACATAATGTGCTCCATTAACATTGGTGTTAACAATTGTCATACACTAGATAAGAGTCAGAGATACTCAGCATGAGCTTGTTTTAATAACCTTTGTCAGAAGATCAATAGTCACATTGAGGGCATGTCATATCCATCTGGTAAATGCAGGTCTATGCACTTAATATAAAACATATATGTTTATATTAAATGGAAAGTGAGAAGATTTATGACAAGCGCTGATTAATTCGGGAACAAAAATAATAAACTGGCTAGGACATGATAAAGCAAGCTTGGCTGTGATTTTTGGAACCCACCACCATTTTGTTAATTAGTCAATGTCGTCCTGCCAGTTGAGGCGCTGTTGTTGACTAGCATGACCTCCAACCAATAGAGAGAAAGTGTACTGTATTGATTAAAGACAGGCTCAGGGCAATAAATGAAAAGAGCTGGTATCCAGGCTACACAACACCAAAGACCAATATGCAGTATCAGCTCAGATTCTGTTATTATTATTATGTTCACAACTGAAATAAGAAAACGAGTGGCCTGCCTCCGCCGTGGACGGTGGGGTGTGTGTTTTTTTTTTTTTTGTGAAGAGCTCAACGTTACAGTGACGGCAGCTCGGTAATGACGCACGTAACGTTCTGTCGGTGGGAATTGGGCAATGGCAGTGAGATTTACCCCAAAGCAGACAGACAGTGGGGCGCTCTTCATGCCTGGACTCATTCGGTGGTGCAGCAGCACGGGATCATCAGGTAGCTGGCCGGCGGAGTGGTAGCGACGCACGCGGTCAGGACTGAACCATCTTTTTATGGGGGTCAAAGACATATCGCTTGAAGTGAAGGTTGATGACCACAGGCTGAGAAGAATCCACTCTGGCCTCGTCTTCTTTGGCCGCGGCACCTTTTCCCCTCTTCTTAGTGGTGGAGGACAGCAACTGCTTGGTTTCTGGACGAAGACCCTCTGGACAAATAAAACAAGGACAAAGGGATATGGACAGAAAGAGAAACAGTTGATTTTTTTTTTTTACAGCTAAATTTGATTTCAATTTCGTCTTTTGCATAAAATTCAGTTTAGTTTTAGCCATAATTTATAAAAGTGTAGTTTTAGTCAACTAACTATAGTATCATGTGATTTTTTTTGTTGATTAAATCTACATTTTATTTTGCCGTCAAAAATGTATTTCGGTAGGCCTTGATGGCGTCGTAACACCACCACGTCTCTGTTGTAAATCTAAATGTTTGCTTTTGAGCTACGATCAACGTATACAGAAAACCTGGGTCACCGTACACACGCACAGTCCTATGCTATACATAATGTTTAGTTTGGGAATGTGTATAAATGATAGTGATCTCTGGTCTTGTACCGCTGTGTGTGTGTGTGTGTGTGTGTGTGTGTGTGTGTGTGTGTGTGTGTGTGTGTGTGTGTGTGTGTGTGTGTGTGTGTGTGTGTGTGTGTGTGTGTGTGTGTGCAGTGCAGTAGGTAGGTTATCAATGCTGGAGCCAGCCAGGCATGCCGACCCTGTGATGAACCGCTGGCCTCTGCCTGCTGATGCTGCAGACGATAATGCAGAGAGAAACCTCTGTCACGGTCCCTCCTCAGGGTTCTGCCTTTACCCTAGCGATACCGGTCTGGCCTGACATTTGCATTCCAGCCCCTAGACTGTCTATCTCTACTCCACTTAGCCTCTATCCCTGTACAACACTCATCGCCCTGTTCGCACCCACACACTCTATCTTCTTCAAGCGCCAAAAAACTTGCTTGCTTCCTTGGAGTGCCTTCGGAGAGGACGTGCTTGCTTGTTTGTTTGATTTGCACACGTGAAGGTGAGAAATGCTTGGTGCTGTCTGGCTGTCTGACCCTAGCTTCCAGCGGCGCCAGCCATTCAGGTTGTTATGGTTATGCCAAGGTGAGGATTGTTATGGTTGCTGCAGGCCAGGGAAAAATCTGTACCCGACATCTACAGGATGATCTGCTGAGTAGGGGCCTAACACCATGCCCCCACCCCCAACTCAACACCTACAGTACCGTACCGTACCGTACCCCCCCCCCCCCCTCCGGACACACACACACACACACACACAGTTATATATTAAGAAGGAATTTATAAATACCTGTGGTGAGCAATTTCATAATTTTGGTTCCTACTGTATATCAATAATTAGCATTTTGTCTTAATTTTGTAACTAAATTGTGGCGCTCCGTTACCGTTATCGTTTATTTTGGCTTATACATTCCCATATTAACATGGGTTTAATGGAACTGTTTTTAAAATGTAACTTCTTATAAGGGAAATGGGAGCTCAAGAGTAGTATGGGGCAATGGACCGTATGCCTAAGCTTCACATTACACATCATTATACATCAGATTGGCAGGGGTCCCATGGGTCCCTGTGGTCTGGTTGCTGTGGTCTGGTTGCTGCCCTTAGGGGGTTTGGTTTGTTGGGATGAGTTGAGGTCAGCTGGAGGGGCAGAGAGACGTTGGGATGGAATTCAAACATACTAAAACCTCAAGTCCTTCTTTCTACTCCCGGCCTTCATTCATTCTATTCTGGTTTTCAATCTTTGTACGTGTGGCCTTAAGAGGCATGTGGGGGTGAGAGAGTGAAAGGGCGGGGGACCTAAAACACTTTCAGAGAGGTAACATCACAGAGGGCAGAAGGATACACGCCAGTCAGAGAACAGTATCAATACCCAGTGGAGTTCCACTGAGCTGGGCTGAATGTCTGCATTATGTCCAAGACGGAGGTTGCGTGTTTGCACATGCGCACGTGCGTGTGATAGACAGTGGCGTAAAGAAACTAAGTACATGGACTCAAGTACTGTACTTAAGTACAATTTTGAGGTATTTGTGTTTTACATGAGTATTTCCAAGGTACTAGTTACTTTGTAGATATGTTATTACAAAACATACATTAACCACTTCAGCCCTATATACATTTTGGCCATTTGAAAGCAGCCAATCTGCCATTAGTACATTTTGATACCAATACGTTCGTACTTTTACTCAGACTTAAAACATGTCAGTACTTTTACCCACCACTCACTGGTGTGTGTGTTTGTGTGTGCGCACGAGAGAGAGGGGGAGAGAGAGAGAGGATTATGTGTGCATGTGTTAAGAGGATGTAGGTGAGGTTCTGTCTAAATGTTTTTGTTTTCTCTCGTCTCCCGGTGTGGAGGAGCCACGGCTTGGAGCGACAGAAGGTAAAATAAACAGAGCAGCAGACTGACTTCCCCCGGAACGGAACACAGGCCCAATCCCCACAAGAACCCTGGGAATGCCTGCTACCGCTCTCACCACATCCTGGAAAACGCTCCGTCGACCGAACCCATACTATATATCCACAGGACTAAGGCAAGAGAGAAAGAGTGTTTTTGGGGTGGAGAGAGGGAGCAACGGCAAGGTGAGAGAGGCGGACAATTATCCATGGCTTCATTTGTCACGGTACGAAGACATTACTAGGTGTCTGTCACGAATCAGTTCTACCAGAGGTTTTCAAAGTTGGGTCCGGGGAACTCTTCATCAGTCTGTCCTGATTTTAAACAAAAATCGTTAAACCAAAGGATATGTTCATGTTCTTGTCTGTTATTATGATTTCTGTCCTGTAATGTCTATCGTTTTGCAATGTATTGTGTCTGTGTCTTGTCTGTATTTTAAATCGGTGATGTCATGGACACAAATCAAATTTCAGTACAAAGCTGACGATAAAAGACCATATCGTAACTCAGAGAGTTTACAAATGGAACCAGATTTTACAAAAAGAAGTGTGGGTCCCAGAGATAGAAATGTGGGGGTTCATAGCCTATTGCATGTCAAACTGGGGGTCCTTGAAATTAAAATGGTTGAGAATCACTGCTAGAGCCGTAACAATCTTCTCTTACGGGGGGTCCGCAGGCTCGTAAGTCTCAATGTGGGGGTCCTTGACTTGAGAACCACTGAGTTATAGAGTACGTTACAACAGTCATCCTTACCTGATATTCGAATCTTGAACTTCCCGCTCTGGCCAAAGCCGCCCTCGATGACACCGGCCTCGCCCGTCGACAACGTGACCTTCAACCCAACGAACAGCTGCATGTTGGTCTCTTTCTTGAACAGGCTTCGACCAATGGCGGTGTAATCGTCAGTCACCTGAACGTAAAATGGAAGATATTTGTTTTTGTTAAACCTCATGAACTGTGCACACGTAAACACGGAAAACCCCCATTAATACAAGCAAGCAATACAACAAAATATGCGAGGGGTTCATCTCATTACAACAACAGTTCAAGGTTCCTTCAGCAGAGGGCTCAGTGTGTGTCTATATGAGATTCACGTTCTATTCCTGTAATCTCTCTAGACTCTGTGGGTCTCCATGCTTCCACCGTGTCTGCTGAGGAGGATGACTTGACCTGACTAACCCCTACCATCATCATCCGTCTGTCTGTCTGTCTCACTCTCTTCAACGACCATCCTTCCTTCCAAAAGTTTGCGGTGCTCATTTGTGTTGTCCTCTTATCTTCTCATCGCCAAGTTGCGCTCACCCCGCGCGCCACTGATCTGATAAAGGGAGGGCACCGCTCTGTCTGCGGCTCACGCGTTCTTTCTCTACCTTTCTTACTTTCTTACCTAACCCCCCCCCATTCAGTCATGTGTACATGTGGCCCTGGCATCCGTCGAGTGTGACGGATGGACTGATAAAACGCGGTCGGTCGGGTGTGTGCGTGTCTGACAGACTCCGTGAGGTATGATGATGACTGGACGGTGCATCATCACACAGACCGTATCTCAACTATGTCACATATGTGCCCTCTCTCTCTCTCCAGAGACACGATGAGTTCAAAGTGTGACTTCCTCTCAAGCTGGCAAGCGGAACGAGACCGATGTTACGTCATCACATGACCCGCCGCCTGACCTCTGGCACGCGCGGTTCAACTCCGGCATCGTTGAGTGGAGCTGTCGACAGCCTGAGGTGCTAACACAGTGGGGGGAGAACTTGTTCTCACACTTGACCTCTGAGCTGCGTCTCTCTCTCTCTCACCCCACACGACGACCGACGGCTGGCTGTGCACCAGAGACGAGTCGAGCTGTAGCAACGCTGCTGGCTGAGACAGACAGCGCTGGAATACAACTCACTTTAACCCTGGCATCCCTGTTTTTAGGCTTTGTCATTATTGTCAAAAAAATCTCTTGCTGATCGACAAGTCCAGAAAAACACAGGCAGTGAAATATGCAGGTTTTTTATTTGATTTTATGCAGTGATATTGCCAGAAGTTGTAAAATATGCGGGAATTTATGTGTTTTTATACTGTGAAATATTGCACGATTACACTCCCTTTTTGAAAAGATTTTAGCCCTGCATAATCTGTGCCATTTGGCTGATTAAGCGGGAAATCATGCGACCGCATGAACACATCTTGACAAGCTCACAAGGCATTGCAATGTGACACTTGCCGGTGTATTGGTTATTTTCCCTATTCGTTGTTCAACAAAGTACGCAGGGCTGAATTGGTTATAGCAACCCCCTGCAGTGCACAAAAGATACAGAAATAAAATACCAGGGGTCCACCCCCCCGCGCACTAGAATGACAAGAACGTCCCTCTCCATCAAACATACTCACACTCTTCCAATGCTCTAAAAACTAAATCTAATTGGGGTTTAATTTACTCAAGCATGCACATTGCATATTATTATACTACATTCACACAAATGGTCAGAAATAACAGTAAATATCTAGATTTCTGTCAAATAAGGGTAACACAGGCCGTCGTCAGGCCTGTTGTCTTTTCTATTGCACATAGTTCCAACACGGACCGTTCATGTGTACTCT
>NC_137863.1:23599032-23651532 GCF_963924005.1 Protomyctophum bolini
CACCCAGGCACGCAGCCACGCATGCGTGTCACAGTACAGCACATGCCACAGCACGCATACCTGTCCTGTATACCCATGCTTCCTGCATTGTTCATGAGGCAGGGTGCCACATACTGTACGTGTGTGTGTGTGTGTGTGTGTGTGTGTGTGTGTGTGTGTGTGTGTGTGTGTGTGTGTGTGTGTGTGTGTGTGTGTGTGACGTGTGTGTGTGCTCAGTCAGAGAGGCACGCTCCGCTGCCACCGGCGATGACAAACATCCTAACAATTAAACATGGAGACTGAGAGAGAGTGCAAGAAGAGGGTGAATAAGGTGAGGGACAGGGTCAAAGGTCACCAGTCCCGCAGACAGTTGGCGGGTACTGGATGCGTCATCCTGATGCGATGGTTCTCACCGCAATAAATCACTTTTTCATCCCCTGTTATTTTATAGCACCTTTTGTCATATTAATGGTATATGAAAAATATGTAAATCTTTCACCCTAATATGCAGTATGTCACGAGGAAAACTGGGGAGAATATGTGTTTCCATTAGGACACACTGAAAATAACTTTTATACTTGGCATTTAACCCCATAAACCCCCAGCATCTCTATTCTGGGGGGACATTCACCAAAAATAGCCGATCTACAAGACTCTACTCGTGTCGCGTGTTGTGAGCTGCTATTTTTGATGAAGAGACTTGGTGTACTGTAAGTCTGTTTTACCATGTATGACGGGCTTACTGCCCACAGGAAGAGCGACAGATGGAAAGATAGAGGACAGGTCTGAAGAACAGATAAACAGACAACACGGTAGTGTAAAACTCACCCGTTCCACCTGGCCCTCCTTGTGCTTGGTCTTGTAGATGCGCAGGCGCGGCAGGGCCGTCTCAACGTAGGCCTTGTCCTCGAAGCCCTCCAGGAGACGTCCCTGGAAGGCCAGCCGGCACGTGTTGGCATGGATGTCCGTGTCCAGCTTGGAGCCAATCACCAGGCAGAGCGAGGGACAGGTGACCGGTCGCTCAAACTCCAACAGCGCCCACTGTTCAGGGTCGGGCCTCGCCGTCCCGTCCTCTCCCTGACCCCCCGTGACGTAGTCCTCCTGGTGGACGTACTCCCGCTCAAAGGTGAAGGGCGTGTCCAAGGGGTGAGGCTGGGCGTTCGAGGACTCCAGGCCGTCCGCGGGCGGCGGCAAGCCGAAGAAGCTCAGCCTGGCCATGACGGTCTCATGGCCCACGGTGATGTGGAACTTGGCCCGCGTGGAGAGGGACCCTCGGAAATATCCGATCTTCCTCACAGAGATGAGCACCGCGTGGAGCGTCCGCAGCGAGCCAGGGCTGCACACCACGCCGCGCTCCAGCAGCTTGGGGTCAAACTGGGTCACACACACGCCCACGCGGTCGCCCTGCATGGCGCCTGACACGGGCTTCCGGAACATCTGCACCGACTTCACCTTCTTGGTCACCTGATGATGTCAGAGGGGACAAAAAGGACAGTGATGTCATTTCAGGAGACATGAAGGACAGTGATGTCATGTCAGGGGACATGAAGGACAGTGATGTCATGTCAGGGGACATAAAGGACAGTGATGTCACGTCAGGGGACATAAAGGACAGTGATGTCACGTCAGGGGACATAAAGGACAGTGATGTCACGTCAGGGGACATAAAGGACAGTGATGTCATGTCAGGAGACATGAAGGACAGTGATGTCATGTCAGGAGACATGAAGGACAGTGATGTCATGTCAGGAGACATAAAGGACAGTGATGTCACGTCAGGGGACAGGAAGGACAGTGATGTCATGTCAGGGGACATGAAGGACAGTGATGTCATGTCAGGGGACATAAAGGACTGTCTAAACACAATTCCTTGGGTCATGACACATCTCCCCATATAGGCCACGCCCATTTGCGTCTAGAAAGATTTCCCACCAATTGGAATTTTCTTCAAAACACTTTTTGCTCTTCTACCTTTTGTCCAAATCTCACAAAAATCGGTACAAATCTCTGGACATATCCGGTTAAAACACCACAGGCAGACTTTTAATAGTCTGTATTGTTCGGCCGTAATCGGCTTCCGAAATTGGTGGGACTGTGCGACAAATAAATGCTACAAATCACAAACATAATGTCCTAATCACATGTCGAGGGTGGTTTAATCAACAGAGAGCCAAAAGTAATTCCATTATGATTTTCATCATAAGGGGCGCCGCAAATGCGAAACATTCAAACATTTGTTGCAAAAACATGCTTTTTGGGGGATAAATCCCCTCCAAATTACTTACACATGATCACAGGGGTGACTTGACATTGTAATTGGCTAGCAGAATCAGCCTATATTTCCGAAGGCGTCTGTGCGATAGAGGCAACAACACTTTGCAATTTCCACAGAATTGCACCTTTCCTGTACTACTTGCCCGAAGGGCAAGTGCCTCTGAGACCAGACTGATTACACCTCAAAATACATACAATACATCAATATGATCTATTCAATCACATTACCCATGCACACTGTACATCATTTGGTGTGCATATATTCAAACAGGTAAGGACTAGTATTTACAACACAGTCAACTTCACAAAATTGTGGATCTTGCTAAAAACCTAAATATAAATAACAATAATCATGCATTACCAAAACTTAGAAAAGCCTAAATCTACTTCAAGCAACCAGCCTGGACCCTGGATTGCAGGCTACAACAAACCTGCTGTAAGTCACACACAGTTATATAGCTCTTTGCTGCCACCCAGTGGTCAATGTGATGGTCACACACAGGCCACACTGCAGGACAGCGTGACTGCTGCATCTGGTCTAAATTACCCAACTCTTACCCTGCCAATCAACCCCCAATCCCTTCATCCTGCCCTATATACTGACACATCCTCTAGACCTACTTTTATTTACCACCTCTCATTCCATTTCCCTTCTTCCAAGTCAACTTCTGAACTTCCGACACGCTATGGTTTCTTCCGAAAAGGCTTCCCAGCACTGGGGGTTGCTGCTTGCTGCAAGTCAGCAGTGTCCATGATTCTCTATGTTAATCATAGCGCAGTGATTCCGAATGTTTTTAGGTCGAGACCCAAAAGAGAAATTAGACGTTTGCCCGGGACACAAACTAGTGAAAATAGTAGTATCTACAAGCTCATCACCTGTTGATTTGCGCCACGTGAGCTTGTACATCTGGTATTTTCCGATTTTATTCAATTCATGAAATACTTTTGAATTTCTGGGGAATTTAATTGATGAAAAGTTGTGATTTTTTTAAAGTCTTTTGAAATAAGATAATAAACAAACAAAAGGGAATATTTACTCGCAACCCACAGAAATCGCTCCGTGACCCACATGCGGGGCCCCACCCACTGCTTGGGAAACGGTGTCATAGCGTACCTTGAGGGCAGGGATCTCCACGGTGTCGTTGACAGCCAGCGAGCCCTGCAGGATGGTTCCCGTCATCACCGTTCCCTGGCCACGGATGGAGAAGCAGTGGTCTACAGCCATCAGCAAGGCACCCTTAGGGTCTCGCTGAGGAAGGTATGTCTGCCTCTTCAACAGCTGAGACGGACAGAAAAGTAGAAAGACGCATGCACGCACGCCCACACACTGTTATCCACTGTCCTCACAATGCAAGGTCATTTGTCACTGCAGGCGTGAAAAGACATTTGAGGCATGCACAAATATACAACCTGGTGCTAAATGCTAATTATAACCATATCTAGACAGCATTGAGTCAGCCTGTGCGTCCAGCGGCTCCATAAACACTGCCTGACTCCTATGGCCTCTAAATACTGCTCTGAACCTAGATGTCTATGTCACACCACTGCTCTTCACACACCCAAGAAATAATTACTAACCACCACTGTTTTGAACAATATGTTTATAATATATTGTTTTTAGCTTACAATGAAATACATAAGCTCCGACATACCTCTCCCTTTTTGATGAATTGAACAATGTGGACCCTGTTGTAAACAAGTGTAATGCTTAATTGGGTCGTCCACTCACAGTTAACAGTCTCTGTATTGATTTTGTGCTTGAAATGTACTGTAATTCTACAAACTGTTAACAAATATTTCAATCAATCAAAAAGCCCTCCACCATCACCCCAACAGATTTGTAACATTATATTCAAGATTTGTAACATTCAAGAAGCTTGCAGTGTAGGCTGTAGGCTAGGGTAATGATCTCTGTTGCTGCACTACCTAAATGTCAGTTGCCTGTCTGGGATATCTTAAGTTGTTGTTCAGCAGGGAGAGGAACTGGGAGGGATAGTGTGTTCCTCCACACGTGCTATGCCTTCCCAGTGAACCTCCTCACGTCGTCAGGTGAGAAGAGGCGGCTGGCCACTTCACGGGTATCAGAGTAGAGACACATGGTTGTCTACACACCCTCCCCAGAACAATCAGTAGTTTACAAATTTTTTTTTGTAAACATATATTAAGTTATTATTACTGTGGTCTTATATGGCATAGGAATACTTCATTCGGCTCCTGTTTTGTTTTTATCTTCATCATAAAGGCTAGTATTTAACCAAAGCTAAACAAATAGTTTATTGTTGTCTAATTAAATAGAATTTAACTTATTAGCAGTTGTTAGAAATAAATCAGTACTCTGAGTGTTTCCTGTCATTACCTCCATTAGGTCCGCCACTCCCTGAGGCTCCTCTGTGTCAGGGGCTTCGGGTCCCCCAGGCTTGGCTGCCACGGCAATCACAGGACAATCTTTGAATCTGTCCCAACAGTGGAACAGGCGTGTTTTAAATCCAGCATGTTGCAAATTTTAACACAATGATTAAAGCCAATTCCAAATATGTATATTGTTGCTGTCGGGCAGAAAACTCTTATCTCCATATTTTAAGTGTTTTCTAACTTTTTTTCATAAATTAACACCCTACTACTTTAGCAGATCTACAAGCTCGAAACACTGCTTGAAGCGTGGCTTTTGAGCTGGTCCATCTGCTCGTTTTGCAGCTTTTTTATTTGAATCCTGAAAAGCAACAGTTTTCATCCAACAGAGATATTTATAGTACATTCAGGTGTCTATTGCTAAATTCTATTCTCCATCACGTGATGGTGTTGCTTGCCAAAAAAAAGTATCTACAAGCCAACAAGTACAACACATCACAATGTGATGCGTATCACAATGTAGATCAGTTCTTTCAGGCAAAATGGCACCAACATACTATCATGTATATCTTTTATGTAAATTAAGAATATGCAGTACATGCATACCTGGTGTTCTCCAAGGTTTTGTGTAGCCTCTTGGTCATCTTCTCAATGGCGCTCTGCCTCTTGTTAGGTGGAAGGAGGTCAACCTTGTTTAAGATGACGACCATTCGAGGGCAGGTCAGCTCTCCTATGAGCAGACACTCTGCTGTCTGGGTCTGCACTCCTTTCACCACATCCACCACCAACATCATCAGATCGATGATCTGGGCCCCTGCAGTACATACAATGTATGATGGTGATACACTTGCCAAAAAATAAATCTCTGCAGCAAACGTGAACGCAATGCATTCTAACGTCAACTACAGTTGACCCGGGTCCCCCTGGGCTCTACTAGATTTCCCCCCTCAACAACAAATCCCTGACAAAAATAACAGATCTACAAACTCTGACCTATTTTATACTTTTATTATTATTATTATTACAGGCTGTCCCTGGAGGGTAAATAAAACTTGCGGGCAAGTGGCGTCTGCTTTCAGGTTGCCCGACGGGGCAAGTGTTCATTTGAGAGAACGCAACCGTCTATAAACGCAACACCTGACGGGCAAATACTTGCCTTAGTGTCCACCCCTGTATTTTAACAGCTAATGTTTCACCTATAATCTCATGCCCAAAGGGATGCTGGTCAAAAGAGGTTCTGAAACTCTCTGTCAGAGGCAGGTCTGTGTCTCTGTATCTGTATCGGTGGGTGCAGTTCCTATATCAGTTAATGGTTACATTTGCACTGCAGCTCATTTGCAATGGACATCTAATCAACAGTCCCTCTTGAGGCTTCATAAATGCATACAGTGAAGTTGACAATGGCAATGAAACAGCAACAAGGCATAGCTAACCAAGAAAAACACCAGAACAAGAGGAAATAATTAAGCGAGGGGTGCACAGAGAGAGAGAGAGAGAGAGCTAGAGGGCTGAAATTAGAGCTCTGGCTCTCTTGGTAGTCTTTCCTCTCCCTCTTTTCTTTCCCTGACTTTGGCAGTGTTTCTTTCCTGTGCTCTCCCCACCTGGGACAGGAGGGGAAGTTTAATACATACCCCAAATCCCCACACTTTCCTTCCTCTGAGTCCTTAATCTACAGCATGTGCCACCCACTGGCTTCATTCAAGATATAGCCAGCTATATATATGTGTGTGTGTGTGTGTGTGTGTGTGTGTGTGTGTGTGTGTGTGTGTGTGTGTGTGTGTCAGTGAGCATTAAGCAAACGAGAAGAAAGAGAGACAGAGATAGTGAGCAAGTGCCTTTATCCTGTGTTCTTAACTTCTTATAGCTTAGTACAGTTACCGTCATTATTACTTATTATCAAATCAATCTAGGTTACTGTATAAACTAGGGATTCCTCTTTTGTGTAGAGTGAATTAATGCAGAACTTGAAGCGGCGCAAATAAGAGCTATTTTAAGCATGTGTGCAACATGACAACTGTTTTTAAGTATTGTACAGTAACAACTAAAGTCTCTTTAATGTTTATGTTGTACTATTACTACAAAACTATCTAAAATAAAGGGATTTAAGATAATGAAAGCTGGACTGTTGCCTGAGTCCAATGTATTTCTGCCTACTTCCGGTCCAGGACTTGTCCCAGTTGGTTGTCCCCCATGCTCAATAGAAGTCTATGTAGGACTGGCCCCATGAAGTGAACGCAGTTTGCGTAACTAGTCTGTCTATATCTAAGGCTCTGCTCTACTGTAACTGTGGCCTTGTCTCACACTCCCAGTCCCAACAACATCCTCTCTGAAGCTATATTGCAGATTGTAAGCGCCCTCTGCTGGATATTGTCAGAGCACACACTGTCTCACACACACACACACACACACACACACACACAAATACCTCAGTTCTTTATCTATTCTAGTTTATACACTCCCAGGCTGACCTCAGTTCTATAACTAGTTTATACACTCCCAGAGTTAGTTTTTCAGAGTAGCTAGAAAAAACTTTTAACACTTTTTAAAGAGCTCCGTGCTCACCCCCAATAATGGTGCGGATGAGAGAAGCGTGCCCGGGACAGTCTACCAGGGTGAACTGCAGGCTGCCATACTGCTCTCCTCCTCCTGTCTCCTGCATGAGGTGCTCTGGGAGGTCCACGGTGAAGGAGGAGAAGCCCAGGTCCAGCGTGATGCCTCTCTCCTTGGACTGAGGGTTCTTGTCGAAGGCAGCCGTGGAGGCGGTGCTGCTCAGAGCCCTGGCGAGAGAGGTCTTCCCGCTGTCCACATGTCCCAGAACCCCCACGTTGAAGTTCAGCGTTCTGCTGCTGTCTGCTGCTGCCATCATGTCACTCCAACATGGACCTTGATCTACTGTTGTTTTGAATTGTTGTGAGAACTTGTGACTATTATTTGCTTTTCTCCAAGTCTCGTCACGTTTGTTCCATGACAACGTATCGACTATATTAACTGTTAAATCAACTTTTGTTCCAATAAAAAGGTAAGTTTAAACGCAATAAACACACTTTGTAACTGAGATTATTGCAAACATCCAACATCCACTTATTTTCCCGAGCAGAATCAAATTCCGTCCTGCGGACAACAACATAAAGCGGAACTCTTGCTTAAATGCACATAATAAAATCTAAATAATTACTACGATACATATTAGCTTCCCAAAATGTTCCGGTTTGGTGGAAGACATTTCCAATTATTTTTGTTTGCTTGTCGTTCAGGTTAAACGGATAATATAAATATAGATTATTCAACACATTTTCTACAACGTGAAAAGCGACTGAAACACCACCGGAAGTAAATATTCAAAAGAGGCGTGTGTTTGTCGCGTCTTCGGAATGACCGACAGCCGTTTTAGCCAATGAACGGTTTACACTCAACCGAAGCGTCCAATGGGCTACGAGTGTAACCAACAAATGGGCGGTGCTACGGGTATTACTTCCTCCTCCAGTGTTCCATGGTAACCCCGCATGGAAACACATTTCTTCTGTTTTGAGTTTACGCGCCGGGTTGAGCGGACGATTGCGAGATCTAAGCGGGGCATTTAGAACAAGTTTAATCGAGCATTTATCGCGCCGTTGTCTTTATTTAACAACAATAGCAACGCGTAAAAACAACCATGAAGATCGAGGAGGTGAAAAGCACCACAAAGACCCAGAGGATCGCAACTCACAGCCATGTGAAGGGACTCGGCTTGGATGAGGCCGGGAATGCGAAGCAGATGTCAGCGGGTCTGGTGGGACAGGAGACTGCAAGAGAGGTACTAAATAACAGCGTTGAAGATGTGGTTGATATTCTGTAATCTGTATTATGATCAGTTGGGCAGTCTGAACTGTTTTGTCTGTGCATGAGGCGGAAGGACACAAACGCAGTTTTTCAATGTGTGCTACAGTTCTGCACATGCCACTGGTCGACTATAGTGTCGCTGTTTTGCATTAACATGGACCGCATTAAAAAATAACATTGCCCAAAACAAAATAATGTATATACAATTGAAAGGGCATAGAAATTATGTATACACAGAGCTGTTACATTACGACTGAGGGTAAACAATAAATAATAGTTGTGCATTTGCTGTCAGAAATAGTTGGATATTGGAAAGGTTAGCTTGGGATAAGCTTTTGCAGGTTGTAAACAAATGGGGTAAAATAGACACTATGCCTATTTGCTCAGACACTATGACGTAAAATACTGAATTAATTGTCAATGGGAATTTAATGTTTGTGCAGGACACAAATACACTATGCCTATTTGCTCAGACATTATGACGTAAAATACTGAATTCATTGTCAATAGGAATTTAATGTTTGTGTAGTACAAAAATAGACACTAAGCCGAATAGCCGATTTCTCAGACACTGACGTAAAATTCTCTATTGTCAATGGGAATTTAATGTTTGTAGGACGGAAATCTACACTATGCTAGCCCCTCAAAGACAGAAGCACAGCTCTCCAAACAGTCTCTGTGAACACACTGATGACACTACAGTGATTGCCCTTGCTGACATCGACCCCAGGCTGGGTTCGAACCTACAACCTTCAGCATGAAAGGCATATGCTAAACCACTAGTACACTAGCGTACTAGCTCTGAGAGAGTACAAATCATAACAAATGTAACATGCATTTATTTGTGTATGCCATTCACATTCGACTGCGGAGGAAACCATGTAAGGCACCAAACTGCTCATTGGTTCAGTGTCTTGCTCAAGGAGTACACTTCAGGAGCCTGGGATCAAACTGGAAACCTCCCGTTTCCCAAGCGGACCTAAGCCTAAGCCATGTCTAGTGCTAGTGATGGCAAACATTTAAAATAAAGAACAACAACTCCTATCCTGGACCTGTTCTTATGATAATTTAAGAGAAACATAGCTTGTCATGCCAATATCAAAATGGTCTGGCGGAAACTAAAACAATATATACCTCTTTCTCCTCCAGGCTTGTGGTATCATTGTTGAGTTAATCCGCTCAAAGAAGATGGCAGGAAGGGCAGTCTTACTGGCGGGGCCCCCAGGCACAGGAAAGGTACTGTTACTGTATAGTCGGTGTTGAAAGATGATGCTTGTAATATTAATGTCATTGTTTTAGTTCTCCAGTATAGGACCTCTGTTGGGTTTAATTGACCTGATATGCCCTCCATGTCTCCAGACTGCCCTTGCTTTGGCAATGGCACAGGAGTTGGGCAACAAGGTGCCATTCTGCCCCATGGTAGGCAGTGAGGTCTACTCAACAGAGATTAAGAAAACAGAAGTGCTGATGGAGAATTTCAGGAGGGCCATAGGTGAGTGGCATTTTCTTCATGCATAAAAGTAGATGTTTGTCCCTCTCATTCAGTAAGACTTCACTCTCACCAGGGTTATTATATTTAACTAAGACTAAGGGAAACATAATTTTGTTAAAATGTAAGAAAAACTTAAAAGATCCAATTAAAACTAACTAAAATTAGTTATCTGATGTGATGTAAATCTTTCATTCAGCCTTTTTCAGTGTTTCTATTACTCAAGGCTTTCCCTATAATACCTGAAGAGTTGAAAATACATCTAAACTAAAAGTCAAATCCTAAAACTGATGGTACTCGTACAACCGAACTAAAGCTGAAATCAAACACCAAACTGAAAAACTAAATAAAAGACAAAAACGTATGCATATTTCAGAACTATAATTACACACACACACACACACACACACACACACTTTTCAGTGCAGTTTGATGTTTGATGGGTCCGAATCAAAGCAATATATTCAGCCAGTTCCTCACTGAAGAGTCCTTGGCCAGGAAGTGCAAGGTGCCCCACTCCACACACCCTTCCTGCCGAGCTGAAAGGCATCATGACACAGGGATGAGGGGATGTGTGTGTGTGTCGTGAGCACTGTTGACAAGGGAAGGAAGGCCCAGAGAGGGAGGGGGAAGGGGCTTGTCTGCCTGTTGACATTACCTGTCACAGGGAAGGAAATGGAGCTCTGGTTGACTGAGAGGTGGTCAGTAAGTTGCCCCGCCCCCAGAGCACAAACATTCAACTATGAGAGGTGAGGGAGAGATGGAGGGGTCGGGGGGGGGTATACATTCTGCGGTTGTCGTCACCCTCCTGATAAGAGCACCCTGACAGACAGACCCTGCCTTTAAGCGTGACTCTGACCCGCACCAGACAGAACCAGCCACCTGTGTTACTCGCACAGAGCATGGCAACACCAATTATAGCATGATCACGTTACCTAGAATGATGCCCAGACATTATATGCTCACTCACACACATCGTCATATCGATGTCCTTTTCCCTGGAATAAATGCACTGTGGTATAGACTCAGAATGTGTCATTATTTAAGATACATGAATGTCAAAGACTAAGGTGGTGTCCACATGAGGACGTATTCTGCGTTACCCGGGCAAGTATTTAGCCGATCTGCCCTTTGCCGTCTACAAACTTGCATGGGTAACAGCCCGAGCCTAAACGTGTCCTTATTCTGCACCGTGTTTGTGTGTGTCACGTTTAGGACTGCGTATCAAGGAGACAAAGGAGGTGTATGAGGGAGAGGTGACAGAGCTGACGCCATGTGAGACGGAGAATCCAATGGGAGGTTATGGGAAAACCATCAGCCATGTCATCATCGGGTTAAAGACGGGCAAGGGTACCAAACAACTCAAGGTCAGTTCAAAGTCACAATTCTTCTCTTGTCTGGGCAACACTAGGTTATCAGTCTGGAAAAAAATATTTCTCATTAAGGATCGACATGTTGAGGCCTTGAAGCTGCAATGCAGGACTCTTCTAAAATATTATTTGTATGCTACTGTTCTGTGAATACAAAATAACTATCACATATGCAGTGGTTGGAGGTGCACTCTTTCATTGAGAAATGCAGATCTTGGCCATCACCAACCCTTTTTTGGTAGAAGTCTGAGTGCAAATTCAGATTCTCTTATGTATTGTACCTTTGTAAGTATTGCCCTAAAGTAATGTTTTATTAATTAAAGAAGTACCAGGTTGCAGCTCTAAAACATTTCTGCAAAGGCATGATCGCTGACCCAAAATGTCCATGTTGTTGTCTTAGTTGGATCCCAGTATTTACGAGAGTCTGCAGAAAGAACGCGTGGAAGTGGGAGACGTCATCTACATTGAAGCCAACAGCGGATCCGTTAAGGTGTGTACTCGATACAGGATCCTATACAGTAGCTGCTTCACAACCTGCACTGCACTGCACCATTAGGTGTGTGTCTAGATTAAGAGCGTCTGCTAAATGCCTAAATTGTAATTGTAAATTGTGTGTATCAGTGTAAATGTTTTGGACTACGTCTAAAATACTTAATATTTTGATATTAGGACTAGACTAAACAATTTCATATAACTAACTAGAACTAAAATTTGTGTTATTAAAAAGACTAAATCAGAATGTTATTCAAAAATCAAAATGAACATGGGCAAGACTAAGACTAAACCATTTCAGATTACTAAAATCGGACTAAAACTAAATGGTGTGTTATTCAAAAGACAAAAGACAAAATCAGAATTAGCTGTCAAATTTTTAAATGAATAACCACCTCATGTTTCGAAAGCAAATTAAGATCGCTCTTGGACATTTAAAAACAAATCCATGATAATTTATCTGTGGAATAACCGCCAAAGTGAAGCGTTTATGGCTTTGCCTGTCCTCTTCAGTCTTTCATCTTTCTCAGCCCTCCGTGAAAGCTCAGTTTCATCTCCCTACTGTACTCTGGAATGACCCTCTCATTCCTGACGTTCTTCACAGGGCTGGTTCTGTTCAGCCATATCTCTCCCATCTCTCCCCTTCCCTCTGTTCAAGCAGTGAGCCTTGTGGCCTGTGCTGACAAGCTGTGTTGAAGGTTACTTTAATCGGTGCAGGTGGGCCTGGAGGCTCTAGCCAGTGGCCAAATGGGAGGGGTGGACGGACGCCACATTTGTTGCTGTCGACAGCCATCTTCTTTCATCCTCGGCCTCTTGCACTCCCTTCTGCATTGAGCTGGCACTGAGTTCAATCATACACCTGTTCTCTCCCTCCTGTAGCCTCTTTTGTTTCACTGCTGAGCAATATAAGACAACCTTTATTCTTTTGTTACGTAGACCATTTTTCTCCATGTATTAACCTTCTCGTTACTATGTGTCTTTGCAGAGACAAGGTCGTTGTGACACCTTTGCCACAGAGTTTGACCTGGAGGCAGAGGAGTATGTGCCGCTGCCTAAAGGTGATGTCCATAAGAAGAAAGAGATCATCCAAGATGTCACGCTACACGACCTGGACATTGCCAATGCCAGACCCCAGGTACATACCCACAATGCCACTCACTGATTGAAATGAGTGTTGAATACATCTTTTTGAATACATCTTTTTAGATTAACATTCTGTTCTTAAATTGAACTTTTATCTCAGGGAGGGCAGGACATTCTCTCCATGATGGGACAACTGATGAAGCCCAAGAAGACTGAGATCACAGGTACAAATTTGAATCATGTGGATCTTCGGTTCTACATGGGACCTGCATGCCTCCAATGTGGCTCGCTGACTTCATGTGGTCATTTGACATATCTATGTAATGTTTCAGCCCTTATCCGAGACTATTATAAAATTAAAGTGGCATATTTCAAAAGACATGAAATATATAATCTATAAGAGATAAGATTATAAAGTAAATGCTTTTGCCTGCTGATATTAGCTCCGGACAAACAGACCCACGCAAAGAGCCACTTATAGACGGCTAGCCTCCTACGTAAAAGAACATTACCATACTCCTGTCCTCTTTCACAGACAAGCTGCGTACAGAGATTAACAAGGTGGTGAACCGCTACATCGACCAGGGTGTGGCTGAGCTGGTTCCTGGTGTGCTGTTTGTGGACGAGGTGCACATGCTGGACATTGAATGCTTCACCTACCTCCACCGGGCCCTGGAGAGCACCATCGCCCCAATTGTCGTCTTTGCCTCTAACCGGGGAAACTGTCTTGTCAGGTGGGTGTGTGAATATTTAGAATATCGTCTGATCCTGTGTCTAGGTGAGACATAACCTTTGACACAATATAAATATCTCAATAGAAGAGCAGAGAGACAAAATACAACCAACCACCCCAATTGTATATGTTATATTGTATTAAGCATTACCATACTCTACCTTGAGTGTTACTTGAACTGAATCATGACAGTGTTTGTGGCCGTTGTCCTCTTATTCTCCAGAGGAACAGAGGACACCTGCTCTCCTCACGGTATTCCCCTGGACCTCCTGGACAGAGTCATGATTATCCGTACCATGCTGTACACGCCACAGGAGATGAAGCAGGTGAGTTACACTTAAACCATTAAGACCTGAGGCCAAATCTACAAATGCCGTCTAAATCGGTTGTTCAAGATGTTTCAAAAATAGCGTAGCATAGCGTGTCACTTCGTGCATCTACTATTTTTTAATAGTCAATGCAAAAATCTAAAATGACAGATGCTTTCCCGTTTTAATGGGTTAAACCCAGGTGTCTATATTTTGCTTGTAGATCGGCTATTTTAGAATTTCCTTATCAGAATTTTCTAAGAATTTGGAAAATTGGGGCTTATGTGATTAACAAAGCATAGCAGCCTGAGTTTTCTTGTTGCTAAAAAAATAGCTTATTGTAATTAAATCTGGGCGTGGCACGTTTGAGCATGCAGCCTGTGTCTGTTGATGTCCCGTTGCTAAGCAATGCATTTGTTGTAGATCATCAAGATCCGTGCTCAGACTGAGAGCATCAACATCAGCGAAGACGCACTAACTCATTTGGGCGAGATTGGCACCAAGACCACCCTCAGGTAATGCTTTTACTTTTCGTGAAGAAGAAAAGAGGTCCTGTTGCACACCTACAGAGATGGACTGAGTAATGAACTTGAATAGCTTGAATTGGTTGATATTACACTTGGTTGCATGCTGAAAATAGTTTGTAGATCGGCTATTTTCAAAGTGCGCCATATGTATTGACAATTGTCAATATATTTAATCTTAGTCAATCAGTCTGTTGTACAACAATTATCAAACAAATTATCAATTCAGGATCGGATTGATCTAGATCTAGAATTCTAAACGTATGATTTAATAAATCAATTCATAGCATGTATGAGTTTTAGGAAAATACAGTATATATGAAAGTATAATTCATGGAATAAATCATTCTTACAAATAAATTAAACGGAGTGAAAATAACTCAAATAACTTGAGGCTTGCCCTTTTTGGTTAGCTCTACTAGCAATTATAGAGCATTTCTCAGATACAGTATGCATTTTCTTTTTACCAAACCATTGACAAACATAACTTCTTAACTCACCGCGCGGGTGTGGAGGATCCAGGCACTTTTATACTGATCACATTATTGACAGGTTACCATGTTTGATACCTCTCTGAGCCAGCCGCAGCCTAGGTGCCCAGACAGTTGAGCTAACCGTCCAGGCCCCTGGGTTACATTTTACTTGGTTTTTATTTACAGTAGTTTTAGCCAGTGAAAAAAGGTAGTGGACGAGCATTATTGTCGACGAAATTAACTCTGCTGCTGGCTCTTCTATCCCATTTCTCTCCAGGTATGCAGTGCAACTACTGACCCCAGCCAGTCTACTGGGGCGTGTCCAGGGCAAAGAGGGCGTAGAGAGGGAACAGGTGGAAGAAATTAATGAGCTGTTCTATGACGCCAAGTCCTCTGCAAAGATCCTCCAAGACCAGCATCACAAATTCATGAAATAAGTGTCTGAACGAACGGCGTTTTGCTTCCTCTTCTGTTGTCTCCACATCTTGTCCATTGCTCTGTCACAGAGCAAAACATCTCGTGTTCATGTACGTTTTCATTCTGTTGATACCTGATCGGCTTTCTCATTTCCTCAGTCTATGTTCAGTTTGTAATTTTCTTTATCTGCCTCCTGTTAAGCTCTTTCTAGAGTTGCCCTGCTTGTGCCTCCTTTTACTATGATTCTGTTCAGATAAATTAAACGTCTTATGTTTTAATTAAAATAGTTTTTTTCAATAAAAATGTAAACGGAAAAGTGTTTTTCTTTGTACATTACATTAAGGCAAGGATATGTTTATAAAATGTGACGTGGTGTGTTCACACAGGAGCTAAATATATATTTTGAGCGACATGATTACATACAAAGCCCATGTAAAGATGCAAATCGATGCATTGGGCACGCAAATGAGATATCCCAAATTGAGCAAAGCAACGAAAAATACCTTCAATTCCTGTGATCACACCTTTAGACCAAGACACATAATGAACCTTTAGGACAGTGATACTCCACATCAGTCCCGCGGGACCATTATGACTGGCCCACCAATTAAAATCTAAAAAAAAGAGAGAAAAATCTGGAAAATGAAATAAAAATAAATAAATCTGAATGAAGTTATCTTTAATTACATTATTATAAGTAATACTATTAGAGTTGTACTATTACTCGAACGAAAATAAAAGCTTGGGGGGGGGGGAGATGCAATGCAAATGAAAGACATATACTGTGTGGAATAGGGATCTATTCCCTGACATAATTTTATAGCTAAACGGACAGAATTCTATTTTATTTGAATGATGAAACCCAGCTGCCATTAATAGTTGGAAATGGAAATTGCGGAAATGGTAATTGCGGAAATTGCAGAAATGGAAATTGAGGAAATTGCGGAAATGGTAATTGCGGAAATTGCTCTTCACTTATAGCTATCTATTTTCAGGTAGATTGTTTTATTTTACTCAGTCAGCCATATCACTACTCATTTTTTTTCATGAAAAAGGTCATAGCTGGGTAATCTATTTTCAGGCAAATTGTGTTTATTGTATTTTATTTTACTCAGCCATAACAATTTATTTTCTGTTAACCAACTTGCTGGCTGGCAGGCAGGCAGACAGCTACTCATAGACAGGCAGACAGACAGACAGCTACTCATGGAGAATTGGACAGGCAGGCAGTCAGACAGCTACTCATAGACAGGCAGACAGACAGCTACTCATGGAGAATTGGACAGGCAGGCAGACAGCTACTCATGGACAATTGGACAGGCAGGAAGGCAGACAGCTACTCATAGACAGACAGACAGCTACTCATGGACAATTGGACAGGCAGGAAGGCAGACAGCTACTCATAGACAATTGGGCAGGCAGGCAGACAGCTACTCATAGACAGACAGACAGACAGCTACTCATGGACAATTGGACAGGCAGGAAGGCAGACAGCTACTCATAGACAGGCAGACAGACAGCTACTCATGGACAATTAGGCAGGCAGGCAGACAGCTACTCATAGACAGGCAGACAGACAGCTACTCATGGACAATTAGGCAGGCAGACAGCTACTCAGACAGGCAGACAGACAGCTACTCATGGACAATTGGACAGGCAGGCAGGCAGACAGACAGCTACTCATAGACAGGCAGGCAGACAGCTACTCATAGACAGGCAGACAGTAAGACAGCTACTCATTGACAGACAGACAAATAACTACTCATGGACAGACAGACAGACAGGCAGGCAGGCAGGCAGGCAAAGAGCTACTCATGTTATGTTATTATGTTATTATAACAGCTACTCATGTTATGTGCAATAATTTGTGCAGTTATGGAAACAGCTCTTTGTGTTTATGCAAGAAAATGTAACACACTTATTTATTTACATATTGTGTGCATGCACATTGTACTTTGATACATTTTGCGAAAATAAAGCAATTGAAAGAGAGAAGTTATCAAGTATCATTAATGTCGTAATTTTATCTACTGGCCCCTGGCCCCTTGCCATTTTTGTAATGTGGCCCACAGGTAAATCTATTTGAGTATCCCTGCTTTAGGACATAATCCAATTAATCTGATTTCCTTGCTTTTATTTAATTCATAAGCATATTTTGTTTGTTACAACATTTTGCCACAGGCCATCGCACTCCAATCTTATATCCATGTAGATGACAAATAGTTTACCATTTATTCATGCATTTTCTATTGTAAACCTAAAAACACTACAGGAAAAGCAATGTAAGCGACAGTGGTGATCACTTGCAAAATACAGAATACACTAAAACCATAGCCACATATAGAACAGTGAGGGCTGTATTTTGCGTGTCTTAAGTACCAGGTCTTATTCCCTAACTTGAGTAAACTAAAGACCTGGAGGCGTGATCAATGCCATTTGGCTATTCTGAGTGGCCAAAGAGCATTGATCACGCCTCCAGGTCTTTAGTTTACTCAAATTAGGGAATAAGACCTGGTACTTAAGACAAGCAAAATACAGCCCATTGTGCAAGAACGCTGGTATAACCATTTCACAAACATGAAGCCCCTAAAAGGGAAGCTTCTAGGTTATTCCACTCTTGTCAAACTGAGCTTTCACAGCTGGTAAACAGCTGATCCTCCATCCTGATGATGCGAACCGCTTCATGCTTAAAGCACATACAGCAGTGGACAAGAAGAAATGTCTCCTACTTCCTGATTGGTCGAGCTGAGGGCTTGCTGAAAACGGTCTCTCCTCCTGACCTCGCGCCACTGAATACAGAAGGAGCAGTTTTACCAGCCTTCTCTGTGAACACAGTGAGAAACAGACATACAGTAAGTACACATTATCTGTGAACACAGTGAGAAACAATAAATACACTAGTAGTACAGTATTGATAATGGTGTTTTTTGTTTGTTTTAGCTTACAGAAATAACATTATTTTGAACGGCTTCATGCTGAAAGCACATATAGACATAAGCACATATATTTTTGTATTGGGGCAGCAGTGACCAAAAGGTTAGAGGAGCGCCCTTGTTGCTGGAAGGTTCCCGGTTCAATTCCCCGGACCGACAGGAAAATATCTGGGTGGTGAAGTGCCCTTGAGCTGAACCACCACTGAACTGCTCTAGTACAACAGCCTGTGGTTGTACTTGTCAGCTCACAGTACAACAGTATAAGACTGTGGTTGTACTGGTCAGCTCCTAGGTTTGAATGTGTCTCTGTGTTTCTATGTGCAGGGCGTTGCTGAAAATGAGCACTTGTGCTCAGCTACTACCCTGGGTAAATAAAGGGAGGGGAAAAAGGTGTGTCACTCAGTAGCTGTCAAATTTATCACACAATTGCCTGATTGCAACTATTTGACAAAAAAGATTTGAGAGATTATTTGAGAGAATTGCAAATATTTCACATAACCGTCAGAATCGTTTCCATAGGAAGATTGAATGCTCACAACGTTTGAGCTTGTCAATCGGCTTTTCCACTATTTTTGAAAATGTTTTAAAGTATACAAGTATTAAATATGGCCTGTTTTAGATCTTTATTTAGATAACCAGTAATCTTTTTGCATATTCAAGTTATTTGTCATATCTGTCCTGTGCAAAGCCAAACAGAAATGTAATTTGTATGTGTTCCAACATTCAATGCCAAAAACACAGTTAAATCGTTAATTACAATGTTTGTACGATGAATTGTCAACTACAACTAATGATCATGCCAACCTTAGGTGTACTGTATGTACTGTTTAATTACCCCAACCTCGTCCTACAGTGTCACACACTCACACTGTGAGACCATATCTTAACCATCGCTGCCTTTCTGTATATGGAGTGGAAACTTTTACATCATGAGAGACGCTCCCACACACACACGCACGCGCACGCGCACACGCACACACACACACACACACACACACACACACACACACACACAACTACCGCTGTTTAGCTTTACTTTACATTAACCAGACTGCAAGAGACTGAACACCCACGTTCACCTGGAAGACTGCCTTCTCCCCAATCACATTATGTCTGTGAAGTGTTCTCTACTACTCACCACATTCCTGCATCACTTCAAACGTCTTGCTTTTCACTTGTTCTCCCGAGCACAGTTTGTCTTTTGTTTCCCTCAGATCATCCTCCCTCATGTCAAGGCGTTCATGTTGCTCTTCCTCGCTTGGCTGAGGCGAATCAGAGAGCAGTGATCAGTTAAACACACCATAAACACAATCTGTGAGATACAGAGTCTGGCACACTGCAGCAGCTTAGCTCCTTCCAACAATGTAATGGCTTCATACATACATGGAACATCTGCTGGATCTTAAGAGCCTGATACTTGCCTGAGACATGGTGCTTGTACAGTGTAGCTGAAGAAATCTGTTGAGAAATCCGTCCTCTCTTGTACAGTTTTTACTGGCTCTAAAGTTCAGCCCAACACACACATTTATACACACACACACAGCAGTTATTCTCCGGGGGAATACAAATGTATTTGTGAAGCCAATAAATGACTCAGATGATTCAACAGGGACTCCTCCTCTTCCTCCCTGGTTGTGTTTACACTCCATGAGGTCCTGCTTTCTTCAGTCCATCACTAGGGAATGACGTGATCATCACTGTTTAGTACAGCTGGCACTTTAATTATTACATTCTCTGCACTCCATGGGGACAACTCAAGTATGACGAACACTAAATATAGTCCACTCATCCAACTCCCACCCTGTGTATGGGTTTTTTCTTAGTTCCTTTATACAGTTTACAGTATTGGTCACTTCTGAATTTACATTCCTGTAGTTCTCTACATTTTAACCTTACTGGAAGACCATTAATGCTGCAGTTACAGATCACCAAATGTTCCAAGCAAAAACAAAATACATTACATTTCAACTAAAGAATGTTGGCCTAACCCCTTCCTGTTCAGTCATTATTCTGCCCTTGGGGACCCTAATTTCAGCAGCCCTTTGTATAGAAGACAGACATTACATGGCACAGAACACAATGTCTGAGCTCATGCTGACTTCTGCCAACCATACGATACCGTAGGTCCCTCAAATTAAAATGTTATTTATTTTTTATGAGGTTGAGGATCTACTGTATACATCTAGGACATTTTCATAATGAGGTATCATTTTCTGTCCGACTGTAAATAAGTTACAGCTGAGTGATTATATAAAGTGTTACAATTACTATAGTCTGTTAGGGCAATCACACTAAATATGAAAATTCACATTTTATGTGATCAAGTACAATGTGATTCCATGATGCTACTGTATAACACGTTCAACTAGTTGACAAATATTCCAGTGTTCTGCCTAGGTCTCCCAGTTGCCAAAAACCCGGTTTAGAAATACAATGCCTCCCTCATGCCAATGTTTAGACTACTAGGAGCTTATGTGACAGAGAGAGAGAAGACAAGACAAGAGACACACACACCTCACGTATTTCAGTACAGAGTACAGGATTGGTACACAGCTTTATTTAAATTTGTAACAGCTGCTTAAGTTATACTAGCATGAATTAAGTTTAAATAATGCATGCACCAACCTCGTTCATCCCCTCTTATTTCACCTGTCTGCCCATGACAGATTACTATTCAATAATGAACTACTGCTCCCAAGGTACTTGCATTCATAACTACGCATGAATTTAACATAATATATAAATCACTATAAAAAATAAATGTACATGTGAATTTTCAAATCCTACATGTACCACTGTAACTCTTAAAGACAATAATGGCATTTCTTCTTCTTACTCCTAGTGCTATGTTATAAAATTGATTTGGTCCAGTGTAGAAGTGGTCCACACCACCTGCAATAACGCACGCGCATGCACACACACACACACACACACACACACACACACACACACACACACACACACACACACACACACACACACACACACACACACACACACACACACACACACACACACACACCTTGTGGGGGACACGACCACCAGCTGATAGTCCAACGCATTTCACTACCCGATGTTTTGGGTCAAGAAGTCCTTCCGCTCCAATCTACTTCAAGACAGATTTATGTGTCTTTCTTTGTGTATCGAGACAAAAGCTGAGTCCTAACAAACTGAACGAGTTTGTGCTCCGTCAGGAGAGCGGTGACCAGCACAACCAGTAAACACCCTGCTCCCACGGCGATATGGACCAGTCTCAATATCCATCCACTGTCACAGCAAAACAGACCCTAGAACAGGTGGAAATGGCAGGCGTGTATTATGGGTGAGCTGCAGTCATTCATTACAGTCTATTAACCAAAGTAAACCCATAAAAAAATCGGTGTCATAGCTATTTAGCTATTCAAAGTGAGGTGCGTTCTTATCATCATACATCATAATCATCACATTCCGTGCTCAGCCAATCAAATCATCACAAATGTCATCCCGACCAATCACTTTTGGCGTCTTCACTTTTCTGCCCTCACTTTCTCTTCAATATGTACTTTGCTCAGCCAATTAAATCATCGCTATGGCTATGGGGTGATCAGCCAATCACAAGCCAATGTTTGTGTTCACACAAACCCGGAAAGCTGGGCTAGCGCCCCTCAAAAATAGCAGATCTACAAGCTCATAGATTGAATGTTTGAGAAGACGTGACATGCAGATAAACATGGCTTAGGCAAAATGAGTTTGTTACTCATGATTGCCTAAGGCAGGGGTTCTAAACGTTTTTGGCTGGGGACCCCCGGAAATGCTTTGGCCATGTCTCGTGCTCACCGACAAAACCCCCTATCTGACACAAGATCGGGCTTTGATCGCAGAGGTTTTGCTCGCTGTGTGTGAAAGGCTCTGAGAGAAGATACGGCGGCAATAAAAGCAGTCACCGATGCCTTCCCGAGCATTTCTGAATCCCAGGTTTGATATTTGGCTCCATCGAGGACTGGACTGGACACCATATATAAGAAAGTGTTTATTTTGTTCCTGAAAACCTTAAAAATATGACTTAGGTAGACAATGCTATGAGGCTAACGAAATGCGTCTTTACAGTGAAGAGCCATGGTTAGTTGGTACCTCGGAGATGGCAGTGATGACCGCGCTGAGGCCCAGCGCGAGCAGCAGGGCCGGGGAGGGCCACAGGCCTCGCAGTGGCTTCCACTGACTGCCCTGGAAGTAGCGCTGGATGTAGAGCAGGCTGTGCAGAATGCGCAGGCCCATGTTGAGACAGTTGGCCAGGATGAACCCCACAGCCCCTGCCCACCGGGTCAGGATATAGGAGAGCAACAGGAAGGACCCAGACAGACCCAGCATCACCACGTTATACCTAATGACACCATAGGCAAGACAAAAAGAAAACAGCATTAACCCATTAAAACTGAGCAATTCTTTTATCGTGAAGATTGGCGCAAATCTTTTAATATATATTAAAGCAAACATTCTTTTTAACTCAAATTTTCTCTGCTTCTGGGGGGGTCCCAGGGGGGAACAAAGATATTTTGGGATGGGGGTTATTATGTATATATATATATATATACACACATACATTTCTGTTCAAATAAGTGTTAAATAGTTCTATATTCTGATAGCAATCACTTCTAAAGAGAGTGTTTGGTTCAGTACAAATATAAACCTCTAAATTCCGACATAGTAATAATCTCTGTAGTGTTTGTTTGGTAACATGGGTCTCTCTCTCTATCACTGAAATGAATGTTACACAGTTTGACTTTAACAAAAACTTATCACTTACACCCGCTTTAACTGACCCATAATCATTCAATTTTGTGCGTTTGTATGACACAAACAACAATGAAATCTCATTATAGTACGTTTTTCAATGAGACTGTCCTGACATACCGCGAGCGATATCACCGTCGGTAATGTGTATAACAGTATAGTATATGTGCATCTGTTTGTATATACTGTATGTGCGTTGGATTACCGGTCAACCTCTTCCTGGCTCATGGCAGCAAACACAAAGCACTCAGTCACACCGTTGACAGCTAGTAGGAGCACATAACAGCTGTAGCATCGCAGCAATGTGGGCCCTTCAAACGTATGCAAAAATCACCATGATCAATAACACATCATCAGAATGTCTCAAGTACGCTCATGATGTCTCCTGTGATATTGTTAAGTAGCCGACTCACCTGCCCCACTACTCAGCAGGGAGCCTCCATAGATGTCCAGGGCCAGCTGAGAGTATGCATAACCAAACACACTGATGATCAAACCAATCACAAGCACCAGCTTCAGCAGACACTCCAGGACCTCTGCCACGATAGCGACCTCCTCCTGCATTCAAAGCAACATGCTGCAATTATAGTACCATGACTTAATGTAAACAGCAGACGCGGATTCCTGATCAACCTATCAGGTAGTGGTGTGTATATAGTAGGGAGTAGGGATGGCTCAGATTAATCGATTAATCGTTAATAGGATCAAAATTCTTTGATTATTAAAGAAAACAAAACAAATATATAAAATAATAACATTTATTTTGTTACATTAGGCCTACTGCAGGTGACTTGAATGCTATATGGTGCAATGTTGAGTACAGGGCTACAGACCTACCAAAGTGTGCCTGCATTATTGGTATTGATGGTAATGGTATCTGTTAATATTTGCCTGATTGAGGGAACATTTATGCTCCTTTAATCGTTAATATTGAATTATATTATATTATATCATTTTGAACACTTTTACACATCCATAATATATAGTCCCAAGTACTGGGTTACATTGGGAGTGATTTATACTTCAGTTAGGCGCCAGTGTCACACAATGAAAATAGCTGACCTACAAGCTCACAAGAAGCCGTTGTGAGCTTGTCACAGGCAGCACAAGGTGTTATAACTCAGCTGCCCAAGGTGCTGCTCACCTGCTTTTGCTTCTTGGCGTTGCGTCCCCTCTCGAGCACCTTGGCGAAGAAGACGTAGAAGCTCTCCTCGATGGGCAGGAAGATGAAGCGAGCGACCATGGAGCCCAGGTTGTTGACGATGTCGTAGACGCCCTGGTCTCCGAAGCTCAGCACGTTCAGGAAGGTCATGACGTAGCGCTCGCCCTCCGTCAGGATCTGCTTCAGGAAGGACTGCTTGAAGAAGCTCCATGTCAGCCTGGCCATGGTCCAGTCGATCAGGGGCTAGGAGGTACAAGGTGACATGTCAGCCTGGCCATGGTCCAGTCGATCAGGGGCTAGGAGGTACAAGGTGACATGTCAGCCTGGCCAAGGTCCAGTCGACCAGAGGCTAAGGAAGTACAAGGTGACATGTCAGCTTGGCCATGATCTAGTCGACCAGAGGCTAAGGAAGACAACGGTACATGGTGACACGGAAGCCCTGTGTTGCAGTGTTAATTTCGTTGACTATGACGATGATTTTTTTTCAGCGACTACCTTTTTCGATCACCCAGCCATTCAATGTCGGTTACTGGGGGCAACAACAAATGCCCTGGAAACAATAGACTTGATCAACCATAGACTTGACTGACCATGTTTGACAGTCACTGGGTTCTTTCCACAGCAAGGACGCTAACGGTGACAGTTCAGCACATGATGGCACTTTGATGTGTATTTGACTGGTCAGCTAATCCTGTGTCTTCTTGGGCTCTCTGCATTATCAGCCTCTCGGGCCTTTATCAGCTCCCTCACCCAGAGTGAATGGTGTGTGATATTTAGTGCATGGTCAATGTTGAATGATCACTGATGTTGAGCTGAGAGTAGGGCTGTCACGATTACAAATTTAAGTTGACGATTAATTGTCACACAAATAATTGCGAAAGACATTTCCCCACAAAATGTACAAAATAGCTGAAATAGTTGATCTACAAGCTTCGTGACATCTGAGATCTGCTATTTTTGCTTGTTTTGAAAAGCGTTTGAAAATGTATGGACATTTTTTAACATGACGAACTTGACGATTATGCAAAAATAATTGCGATTATCGCAAATAATTGCGATTAGGCGATTATGTAATCATTGTGACGGGCCTAGCTGAGAGACAAGACTATATTGTAAACAGTACCTCTCCTTTATTCCTGCATGGCAGCAAGTCTCCAAAGGTGTGCACGGGAAAATACTTCTTGTCGGCATCGTCAGAACCCAGGAACCGCATAAAGTAGACAGCATAACACAACACCAGGAACCCTGTGTACACAAACTAAGAAAAAAGCCATGCCTTAAAAAACTGTTTCCCAAACTACAAGTCGCAACGTATTGTGAACCGACATAAAATGTCTCTTTTGGTGCTCGAGCAAAAATGTTTGGGATCCAAAATATCTTCAAATAATAAAAACTAACAGCATTGGGGAGGACTTCACCTCATCCCTTTCTTTGTTTTCTTACCTGAGCAGCAGAGAAGATATAAAGCCCCCACTCTGGAGCGGAGACCACCAGAACCACTGTCAGGATGCACTTAGCGAGCATGGCTAAGCTCTCTGCTACCACTTTGAGCTTGAGGAACATGTGCGTCTGGGCCAGAACCCACAGCGGTTCAGCCAGAAGCTCCTGCACAGCGGCCAAGGCAAAGATCCCCACAGCGGGGCCATAGTGTGGGACAGCCTGGGGGTCCGGGACCTCCAGGAGCCACAGCCACACGTACACCAGGAGGGACGCCCACAACACACCCAGGGGCAACCTTGGAGAAACAAAAGGGATACTCATGGAATAAAGCAAAATAAAATATCATGACTGAAAGTTTAATGATGATGTTTAGGTATTCTGAACATAATCTAAATTCTAAACCTATGTCGCTGCTGTTCCACATACAGCAAGCCAGTGGAAGAAATCACAGACTGAGGCTTTAAGCTTTGTTTTTATTACATTTCTGAGACCATTAATTCATGTTTATGGAAGATGCTTCTACACATGCTAGTTTCATCTACAAACTCACAACGCGTCGCGCTGCGATGTGTTGTGAGCTTGTAGATAGGCTATTTTCGGTGGGCAACATGCATTATAGAAGACATGCATGGGCTTACATGGAATGCGAATGACTGAAATCAGTCGTGGCAACTGAGAACTTTAATCCACACATGCTGTACATTAGGGCTGATCTTGCTCGTGTAGGTTAATCGAAAACAGCACATCGTTGTTATCAAAAAACTACTTGCTGAAACGCTATAGTACTATATAATGGGCTAGAGTACGCTAGACACTGGTGGACCCTTTTTCTCCCAGACTGCTTTGCGCCTACCCAGAATGCATCACGATAAATCCAATGGAAACGGCTTATGCGTCCACCCTTGTCCACACTTGGCCTTACTCTGGTGTATTTGAGTGTACAGTACAAGTTGAGTGTATATACATGAGTGTATCTCATGATGTGAAGATCTCTGTCTCTGACTGTAGTGTACACACCACCTCAGTGCTCATGGTAGGTCAAACTCACGGCAGCCACAGTAGATTGATGATCTGTCTCCAGTTATGGCCTGTCCCTGTTCCCGCACTCAGACAAGCCCTCCGGAACGCTTCTCTGGATAAGAAGACTAGTGTGGAATATAGTAGTGTCAGCCTGCAAGTGCACAGACACACACACACAATGGCTACAGTAATTCTGTTGGAACGTATTATTAACATTGCGTCACCAGACTTTCCGTTGCCCCTGTGAACACCTGGTTTCGATTCTGCATGATGTGGTCTAGTCTGAGCCCACATTCTTTAATTATTCTGTGTCCAGTTTATGCCTGTGTTATTACCCCCACATAAATACAGGGTTGAGTAGTCTAGTCTCGAGAGTCGATACGAGACAGAAATAAAACATGCGACAAACAAAGTATTCCAAGACTATATATTGCAATCCAGGGTTTAAATAAGTTGGCAAACACGTTTCCTGTTCCGGTTCATTTTAACCATACCTTAATTTGATTGGCACCAATAGCAATAGGGCGATATATATTTGTGTTTCACATCAAAATCAAACAAAGCTGTGACACTGCACCAAAACAGAAAACATGTTATGCCATCTGGAAATCTGGGATTAGTTATTCTGCTGCACAGAGCCTATTGATCACTGATAGAGAGTACAGTGCCCTGAATGATAACAGTGACTGAACATACCTGACGTTGACTACACCAATCAGCTCTTTGGACACAAACCGTAGTGTGAATGCATTCAGCAGGAAAGTGAGCATCCGAAACATGACCTGAAACATGAAAAAATCAGCTCTCTGGCTGTTCTTATGCCACATTAAAACCACAAGACATACATGTACATACTAAACAAAACATAGCCTACTATAGCAGTGAAACATGACTGTCATGTCATGTGAACCATCGTTAAGCCTAGCTCTGGTCCATAGCGGCTATATTATAGCCCTAATGCTTATGCAGGGCAGAATTAGCATTAGGGCTATGGATCAGAGCTAGGCTAAGCCTACTGTATAATAGCCTGCCCTGGCTCCACAGTATTGCCTCTGTCTTAAGTATGAATTCACCAACCTGTAGCAATACGTTATATGATGCGAGAGTGGATGCATTCTTCAGAACGTCTTCTGAGCTCATTTTGAAGAAACGTGGGTGATTCCTACTTTCTTCCAAAGGATCAGAGACACGTGACGGTGTCAGTGTAACCGTGGCACAGCTGAAATCCTCATGTTGTGAGAACTGTGTGTGCTTGAACTTGAAGACAACAATGTCTGTGAATTAGCTCTTCTTCCTCTTCATTGCAAAGTTGTGAGTTGCACTTGCACAGTGCACATTCCACTTCCGTACACACGCGCGTAACGTCATTAATGACATCAATCATGTTTGTTAATGTTGCTGCCGTTAGGGGGCGGAAGAGTCCTAAAAAGTGTGTGTGTGTGTGTGTGTGTGTGTGTGTGTGTGTGTGTGTGTGTGTGTGTGCGTGTGTGTGTGTGCGCGTGTGTGCATGTGTATCAATTGTATTCATTTTTTTAGTGGTGGGGGGGGGGGGGGGGGGGGGGCTTGGAAACTGGCATTACAGCAGCTTTTGCAGTTGTGTTACTGTTAATATTTTGTTTTCCATGAAACCCACAGACAGACAGGAACACAGTAAGGTCTGTCTACCAGCTAGACTATGGGGTGGGGGCTTTAGACCCCTCTGGTGGAAGCCTCCCCTAAGCCCCCTCTCCCCACAATCCCAATTGACTTTAGATGTAAATAAAAATTCTGTCTGCATGTGTCCGACTTCAAACCTAGACCTATTATATAATTCTCTCTTTATGCCTCGGCTGGACATAAATTGATATGTCAAAGTAGTTGCGCTTCTCGAAGAAAAATACTTGGGGAGTTTTTTAATAAGATGAAAAAGATGGAGACAGTAAAAAAAAGTAAAACAACAAAAAAAGTACATCCTCAGTGCACCAACAATATACATGTTACGGTACATCAACATACATATACATGATATCTATATACAGCATCTCATGGAGTCCCACACGCATATTTACCCTGCATGACTCCATTTCTCCCCATCTGCGGACAGCACCGTGAGATAGCATGGCAACCTGCCACGTACTGCTCTGCTTCAAATTGTTCTTTCCATGGCACAGTTATAGTTTATTCAATCATACAAGCCCCAAAGGTCTTCTTTAAAGATGCACTTTCACCAGTCGGATTTAAAAAAAATGAAAATTGAACAAACAATTATTGATAATAAGATATACTGAGAGATGGATGGTGTGATTGGTCTGAGATTTTGGATCATGCAGTCTGCTTATGCCCATTTGCACACTTAATCTAGACTGTACAGTATACTGTGTAACTTGTATTCCCCTCTCGTCATTTTGCATTTTGCCCAGTTGAAATAAAACAAATGTTACCAAAAGGGACACAAAATGACTGTAACACCAGCATCCGACCCTAATACAAATATTATTCATATAGGCTTTTATCATCTAGACATCTTGGCATGCACACAAACACAATAACATCTATATGCACTGTACAAGGGCCCTTTCTGGCAAATAGTTTAGTCTTATCATTGCTACAAGTCCCCAAGGATGATTGTTTGTGCTCGAAGTATGGTCACAGAAATACTGAACTTGGAACAGCGCACTGGTTTACAGGTTTGATCATATAATAGAACGTCTACGTGATCTGTCCCTAAAACAGTATGGATGTAACCCTAGTTTTTTTATTTCTTCTCTAATACTGCTATACAACAATGAAGGGTTCTGGGTTCCTTGAGGGCGTTCCAAACGGACCCTTACAGGTCTGTAACTCGGAGAGTGTACTAATGGAACTAAAAGGACCCTTTCCATGCCTACCCGAAGGCAGCATTCAGGAGAATATTCAGAATTCTCCTGAACTTTAATGCAGTATTATATCTTGAAAGAATTTGTGTAAGGTGTTGGGTTACGCCCCAAAAACAGCTGCTCTACAAGCTCTCAGCGCTTCGCAGCATGACTCGTTGTGAGCTTGTAGATCCGCTGTTTGCGATATTATTTGAGGCATTTCAGCCGATGCCTCTAACATTCTCGGCACATCCCTGCTTAGGGGTCCATTTGGTTCCATTTGTACACTTTCAGATTTGGTGTTCCATGAAATTCAAACGTTTGAGAACCATTGTTATACAAACAGTGTGGTGTTTGTCACTTTTCTATAAGGTGCTCCATTTTGTCGTTGATGAAAGAGAATCCATCGAAAGCAGTTTGATCCATGGAATCTATGAAGTTCTTGTCGCTGTGTGACAGACGAGGCTTCTCGCTGAGGAATTCACGGTCGAAGTTGCTGCAATCGTTGGCCGCTTTCTGTAAACGACCAGACAGAATTAAAAAAAAAAGTGAACAATCTGAATACACTAACCATGTCTTACGGCCATCATGATTTAACCAGATGAAGCCATGGCATTCATATTCATATTCATATCGACAACGAATCAAAAATCACAACAATACGTTGTGACTGAGCTTGTACTGTAGATTGGCTATTTTCATCAAAGAGATTTGGTGTAGATGTAGAGGGAAAAAAGCGGGGACCAAATACAGACCCTGGGTGTTCGTATTTGGACCCTGTTGATGAAGCATATAGGGGTGAAATGGTTAATTCTTATTAGAAATTGATTACAACATACCACTTTGGGTTTGAAAGGGGGCTCCACCTCCCTGCTCTCCAAGGCTGGCCAGTTGATTGTCTTGAAGAAAGGGTGTAAACGGATATTGCCAACAATGCCTAGCCTGCGAGAGGGGTCTCTCTCAAACAGCTGTAGGAGGGCAGAAGTAAAGAGACAGAATGAGGGATAAGGGATGTTCAGCTTCTCAACCTGTTCAGACAGAGAGAGGCTATAGGTAGAGAAATAGGGTTAAAAAGCAGGTGGCTTGCGCACATCCAGTTCTTGGCTGGTGCTGGACAAAGGTAGATGCATTACATACAGCGAAGAAGTGGTCCGCACACAGGATTTTCTCCAATGGTGTTTATTTGTGTTAAATCACGATTAAATGAATGAATCCATCCAGAGCTCGCTGCAGCTCTGACCGTGCGTGCTGGGTCATACACTAAATTGCTTATTTTGCTCGACATCTACACATCTGTCTTTCATAATGATCACTGCACAGTGTTTTATCCCAAAGCGGCTTCTATAAAAAGGCGAACAAACCTACGACCCAGCACGCAATCCCGCTTTATTTATTTTATCGCCGCTACCACTGGTTGGATATAATAGCATCAGATTGTGGTTAAAAAAAGAGAAAAAAGCACTGGTCCGGGATTTTTTATTGTGCAGATACAGTATTGGTGGTACAAACCCTCATCAGTAGCTCTTTGGGTTAGGGTTAGGTATATTGTGCAGATAGAATGGGGGTGGTGGTGGTACAGGGTTAGGGTTAGGATCTATTGTACAGATAGAATGGGGGTGGTGGTGGTACAAACCCTCATCATTAGCTCTTTGGGTTAGGGTTAGGTTCTATTGTGCAGATAGAATGTGGTGGTACAACCCTCATCAGTAGCTCTTTGGGTTAGGGTTAGGTTCTATTGTGCAGATAGAATGTGGTGGTACAAACCCTCATCAGTAGCTCTTTGGGTTAGGGTTAGGTTCTATTGTGCAGATAGAATGTGGTGGTACAAACCCTCATCAGTAGCTCTTTGGGTTAGGGTTAGGTTCTATTGTGCAGATAGAATGGGGGTGGTGGTGTTGGTACAAACCCTCATCAGTAGCTCTTTGGGTTAGGGTTAGGTTCTATTGTGCAGATAGAATGGGGGTGGTGGTGTTGGTACAAACCCTCATCAGTAGCTCTTTGGGTTAGGGTTAGGTTCTATTGTGCAGATAGAATGGGGGTGGTGGTGGTACAAACCCTCATCAGTAGCTCTTTGGGTTAGGGTTAGGTTCTATTGTGCAGATAGAATGTGGTGGTACAAACCCTCTCCATTAGGTCTTTGGCTTCCTTGGTGATCCAGCGAGGGTAGTGCGGCGTGTCCATACGAATGGACTCAAACAGTTCGTCCTCATCGTCGCCATGGAACGGCGATTGTCCAATGAGCATCTCGTACAGTAACACTCCAAATGACCACCAGTCGACAGAGAATGAGTATTTCTGTCCCAGCAGGATCTGATCGGATGAGGTAATCACCAAATATAAGTTAGTACCGTCTCTACTACTACTAATCAAGAACAAAAGAATGCCTGCTAATCTGGGTGGAACTTTGTACCTCTGGAGCAATGTAGTCGGGTGTACCACAGAAGGTAGTGGCTCGGTTCTCTCCGAATACATTTTCCTTACACATGCCGAAATCTGCTATTTTTATGTGTCCCTCGTGATCCAGCATTATATTGTCCAGCTTTAGATCTCTGGAAACAAATAGACAAAGGGTATTTAAATGTATTAACAACGCTAAAATGCATTGTCGGGGGCAGACACTCACTAATGAAAATACAGTTTAATAGTGTTTAGAGAAGTTCTGTGGAATGGTTATTGTGAAAAATATACTACTAGATTATATCAAAACAAACGTTTGTTTTACTGAAAAAGTTGTAGATTTTGTTACTTTAAAGCTGTAGGAAATACTTGCCATTATGGCCTGAGTGCCGTGGAGTTCTGGACTGGTGGCCACTCATTAAAAAATAAATGGATCCACAAAACTAGTGTCATTTGTATTGTTGACCTATTTCTACCATAACGTGACTTTCGTTCAACTTCTTTGACCCGGACCAGTTTTGGTGTCCAGTATTACTACACCAGCAGCACAAAACCATAGTTCCATGTGACAGAGGGGTCAAAGTTGCCCCCAGTGGTCCCCACCAAATGACTGGAACTATGTAATATTCATCATAGTTCCATGTGACAGAGGGGTCAAAGTTGCCCCCAGTGGCCCCCACCAAATGACTGGAACTATTTAATATTCATCATAGTTCCATGTGACAGAGGGGTCAAAGTTGCCCCCAGTGGCCCCCACCAAATGACTGGAACTATTTAATATTCATCAAAACCAGACCAGAACGCCCACCACGAGACTCAGGCAATCAATTAATATCTTTGTAACCACTATATTAATGGCAAGTATTTCCTACAGCAAAAATCTGTGTATGCATCTATCTGTATTTTAGCTATGCAGATGCAGCCAATGCTTATGATCCCACCTGTAGATGATCCCTTTGGTATGCAAGAACTGAAGACCGCAAATGATCTCAGCGGAGTAGAACCTAGAGAGAGGACCAAAAGAAAAAGGGGGTTACCACCTGTCTGAAAATCTGGCGGTTGATGGAAATGTATCGTGGTGGTGTTTCTGTTAGCTATCACCGCCCTCACTGTTGAGAGCTCAACACCGCTGTCCCTGTTCAGCAGGGACCTGAATTATTAAGTGGGACATTTGTATAGTGTAGGAGACGAGGTGAATAATGCTCTCATAATGGGTAACCTGAGAGCGGCCATCAGCTAGGAGATTAGCCTATCAGTGACCTGCTTCTCTTGTCATCTGTGTCAGGAGGAACAGATTGGCTCCTGATAGGAAACCGAGAAGTCGCCACTCTTTTACCCAGTGGCTGCTGGCTGGTCCAGGGTTGCCATGTCTGCTTATTATTAGCAAGTTAGTTTTCTCATAAAGTTGCTTGAAAATATTGATAGTTGCGGGTTGAGTTTTTTTTCTTTTTTTACTTCTAAAGTGTAGTTGTTGCTTATTGGGCTTCCTTCCTAATGTTCTTTAAACCTGTGGTTCTCAAACATTTTCATTTCAAGGTCCCCCACCACTACCCACTAAAGAAACGTGCGTGGGTGCGTGCATGCGTGCGTCGCACACACACACACACACACACACACACACACACACACACAAAGTTGCAAAGTTGGATCATCTATGGCACTGGGTTAGGAGGTTAGTGGCAGCCATCGGATGAACAGAGCCTTTGTACTGATAATGAGTTGACTGGAAACTCCACAGTTCAGTCTGGGGAAAATCATTGCACAACCAGGAAACCAAACCCAGGACAGACTTTCCATTACCACTCCTCCAGCTTGTGTAGGCTGGGAATCACAAACTTGTATGTACAGTATATATACTGTATATGCATGTACTGTAGGCAAACAATTACGCGTGGACGCCGATGTTTGGTTAATGATTAATGCATATGGCAAAGATGTTATGTCAATGCTCCCTCTCTCTCTCTCTCTCTCTCTGTGGGTAAACTATCCATCCTGGCTTGTACACCGACAGTGAGGAGGGCTTTAGCAGATGCCAACATAGGATCAGGTGTCCCAGGCGTTTGTCAAAGCAGAGAGGAACTCATGTTGTTTGATGGCCACGGTCGGGACCACAGCTAGACAACCATCTGGCTAACATCAAACCACAGTGTTACAAGACAATGGTGCTGTGAAACAAAAGGAAAGCCGTCAAAGTAAAGAACTCTCAAAGGGGGATTAGTGGTCAATTAAACGACATTTCAGAATGTTTCAATGTGGGTAAACATCCAGCAATCCATTCAGCCGCTGGTCGTTAAATTGCTACTGTATTCAGGGTTTCTTTAAGCGATAGTTCACCCCAAAATGATGTTTTTTTTCTGTCAAATTCATGAATTCATTTTTTTGTTTTTGTTACATTCCTAAGCCAATAATTTGATGACTAGCAGTGAGTCCTTTTCCACCGGGGTTGAATCGCTTACATTATTTTTTCCCGCTTCATTTGAACCAAATTAATTGGCTCAGATCCCTAAAAGTTGGCTTGGAACTGGAACCGAAAAATACTTCTTCTTGCACTGATGTTGGCTTGGGAAAATAATAATAATAATAACAATAATGAATAATGAATAATTAATCATTAATCATTAATCATTAATAATAATCGATTATTATCGGTGAACGATCCCTTTAACCTTATCGTTGACCATTAAAATAGTAAAAACTGTGTAATGAAGAGTATATACAGTATGTGCACACAGTGTACACTAGTGTAACATACCTCCCCAACCGCCCCGCTATGTGTCATATACACACTAACTACTGCTCACTCCCTACAAGGCCAGCACATTCCATGGAGAGGAAGAGCAGCCCTAATCAATCAGGGTGCTGTAGTGTACTGTACCGTAGTGCCATGTTTAAAATGAACACCAATAACAGGGAGGTAAATGAAAAATAGAAAATAAAATCAAACATAGAGAGAGAGAGAGAGAGAGAGAGAGAGAGAGAGAGTGAGAGTGAGAGAGAACACAGGCCACTCTTGAAAGATATCTGGTTTCCATTTCAATTGTATGTGTCCGTGTTGCCTGTGTAAGCGTTAGTACTGTACGGTGTGGTGATGGACGGCCGAGCGTTGGATTTATCCACCATCTCTGCATGTGTGTGTGTGTGTGTGTGTGTGTGTGTGTGTGTGTGTGTGTGTGTGTGTGTGTGGTGGAAAAGTACTCACATTGTTTACTTAAATAAAAGTATCAATACTCCACTACAAAACAATTGTAGTGGAGTAAAAGTATCATTATTTGATAAATAAAGGTATTGAAAATTTGAAACATAAGTACAGTACTTGAGTAAATGTCCTTAGTTTTGATTGGGTACTCACGTGGACCTCAAGAGGTCAAAGCGACCCTTCTCTTGAATATGGAACATCAGGTCTCCTCCGTTCAGGTACTCCATCACAAAGAACAGATGCTCCTGTCAACACGTGTCACATCATGTCAGCTCTCACTCAGAGCATTGGCTAGGAGTGCACATGTATACCAGATTGGAAGATAGATCATTGACCGAGAAATCAGTCTGGCCGATATATTGGACAATTATTTTTTTACATTAATATTATCCAATTTAGACCTGATCTCATCTAAAACCTAAGGCAGTTTCATGGAAGACACCTTAAAACTTGATGTGTTTCTGAGAAACATGAGAAAACAGATCTGAATACAGGAAAGTTATGGAGCCACTTACAACAACCTTGTGTCCTTATTTTGGGCATGTCATTATATGTTGTGAAGCGTTGTGAGTTTGTAGATTAGAGATTCTTGTATAGTACATGAGTACAGGTGTGTAAGGAAAGGGTTATCCCGTTAACTACCTTGGTCTGGAAGGTGGAGTACAGGTGTGTAAGGAAAGGGTTATCCCGTTAACTACCTTGGTCTGGAAGGTGGAGAACAGGTGTGTAAGGAAAGGGTTATCCCGTTAACTACCTTGGTCTGGAAGGTGGAGAACAGGTGTGTAAGGAAAGGGTTATCCCGTTAACTACCTTGGTCTGGAAGGTGGAGAACAGGTGTGTAAGGAAAGGGTTATCCCGTTAACTACCTTGGTCTGGAAGGTGGAGAACAGGTGTGTAAGGAAAGGGTTATCCCGTTAACTACCTTGGTCTGGAAGGTGGAGTACAGGTGTGTAAGGAAAGGGTTATCCCGTTAACTACCTTGGTCTGGAAGGTGGAGAACAGGTGTGTAAGGAAAGGGTTATCCCGTTAACTACCTTGGTCTGGAAGGTGGAGAACAGGTGTGTAAGGAAAGGGTTATCCCGTTAACTACCTTGGTCTGGAAGGTGGAGAACAGGTGTGTAAGGAAAGGGTTATCCCGTTAACTACCTTGGTCTGGAAGGTGGAGTACAGGTGTGTAAGGAAAGGGTTATCCCGTTAACTACCTTGGTCTGGAAGGTGGAGAACAGGTGTGTAAGGAAAGGGTTATCCCGTTAACTACCTTGGTCTGGAAGGTGGAGAACAGGTGTGTAAGGAAAGGGTTATCCCGTTAACTACCTTGGTCTGGAAGGTGGAGAACAGGTGTGTAAGGAAAGGGTTATCCCGTTAACTACCTTGGTCTGGAAGGTGGAGAACAGGTGTGTAAGGAAAGGGTTATCCCGTTAACTACCTTGGTCTGGAAGGTGGAGAACAGGTGTGTAAGGAAAGGGTTATCCCGTTAACTACCTTGGTCTGGAAGGTGGAGAACAGGTGTGTAAGGAAAGGGTTATCCCGTTAACTACCTTGGTCTGGAAGGTGGAGTACAGGTGTGTAAGGAAAGGGTTATCCCGTTAACTACCTTGGTCTGGAAGGTGGAGAACAGGTGTGTAAGGAAAGGGTTATCCCAGGCCAGGGCGAGGACTCTTTTCTCCACCATGGTACACTCCACGTCGTCGTCCATCAGCACCACGTCCTTCTTCAGCGCCTTTATGGCAAAGTACTCCCCGCGACCTTTCAACTCTGCCAGGAGAACCTGGGAGAACAGGAGCAACGGTAGTCGTTATTGGCTCAAATGTTTACATTAAAATAGCATTTTTGTCTAGCATAAGATATACTGTAGCAGCTCACAACACATTGCATTGTGACATGTTATGAGCTTGTGGAAGCCTCTCTCGCTATTTGTGTTAGTTGTGTTTTGTTCACAATCAAATGTATAGGTTTTAAGTGGTTAAAGTCAAAAAAGGTTTTGCCTGAAAACTCATGCTGTTGTGACTCCAGAGTTGTCTAAAAGTGGGGTCCAGGGACCTTAAAGGGCTGTAACTCCAAGAGTGTACAAACTGAACCAAATGGACCCTTACAAGTTTGCAACAGTGCAAAAAGAATGTATATGTGGTAAACATTTGAACACAGGACGTTCAGGAGGTCCTTGTGGAGGTAATGTAACTGGTCCTGTCTATTTGTTATGTGTTTGTTTGTTAGTACAAAGATTAGACAACGTGAAACGCGACGCCTAAAAGAAATGCTCAAACGATTATGGGTAGAACGGTCAAAGTTCAAGGTCAAAATCAAGAGAAGAATCTTGGTGGTTATGTTCAGTAGGCTGCTCCCACCCAGCGGTGATTAACGCTTGGGTCATGAAGGTCAAAGGTCAAGGTCACAATCGAGGTCAAGGTCAAAATCGAGAACACATGGGCAGATCATAATAATCAGAAGGCTGCCCTGAAGAGATGGTTAGATTTTCGGCTGGCAAGGTCAAAGGTAATGTTTAAGTGCTCTTTTTGTATTGTTGCTTGTTTTCTGTAGGGACTGCAGATGGAAACTGGCATGCTTGCAAAATCTGGTGTACTTACAGTACACAGCATTGCATGTGTGAGTGGTGTTCATTAACATGCGCTGTCCCTCCCAAATAAACGTATATAAAAAAGGTCACAATGGAGAGATGAGAGATGTTGGTGCAGGCAGGCCAGGGGGTGCATTGGTTTAATTGGTGCCTTTGTGATGACCATGGACATTGTAGTGTACCTGGGACAGCTTCATTAAGTGACAACGATAGTGTTTGTATCTCATGGTATCTTACGTACCTTTCAGAACGTAAAGGCAATGATGCACATGCTCAGGACAGAGATGGCGAGAGCATTTACTGTCACTTCATAAAGTTGTCCCAGGAATAAGTACAATGTTTATTTATGTTTTATGATTATTTTTATTTCATATGGACGTCACAGCAGCATTAGATTTTTAACATACATTTATGCACAAAGACCAGTGTGTTTTAGTGTTTGTCACTAAACACTCAACACCTGTCCAGAGGAGGCTTTAAAAAACGTATAGTAGAATAAATAAATACATACATACATACACAAAAACAAATACGTACAGAAATGCCACAAATACATAGAGATCCACAAATACATCCATTAGTATTATGTGTGAGAACGATGTTTTTTCTCTTTTAGCCATGAATGTAATACCTTTCATCAAATAGTGGTCCGTGGCTCAAATGCCAGATAAATAACAGACCTTGATATAAAAAAGGGTTGAAAACAATGTTGTTTCTATTTTAGCCATGATTTCATACCTCAATTTAAAAATTGCATTTTTAATTCAGCTGATGGAGAGTTCCTTAACTCATTTATTGAGGCTAACTGTTAGCATAAACCCCAGTTCCAGGTGCCACCATATGCGTTCACTTTAAAAGACGGAGTTTGCCCGGACCCCCGCCCCCACATACACTCGCTACACACACTCATATCATTGGAACAAGCACACACTGTTTACCTTTCGTCAGAAGATTATACATGGCGGGAGCCATGTAAAATAAATCCGGCACAATAAAATCAAAAATTTGGATGGCAGAAGATCCACTAAGGACAGCTCTCCTGGAGTCCGACTAATGGAGGTTTGAAAGTCCTCCTTTCAACTGCTTTACACCGTGATTATATTTTCAATCCCATAGCTGGTACGGTGGGGCGTTGCCATAGGAACCGGACCAATGTTAAACGCTTCATGGAGCCCATCAGAAGTGTGACCGTGGACCCGGCCTCACAGAGCACAACGTGGACCAGACGTGGACCAGGCCCCTCCACGGAGCCCACCCTGTCTATCTCTCTTCTATTCTTTCATCCTATTCCCCCTCTACCCCCCCCCCCCCCCCCCCCCTCCCCCGACATGGTCGAGGCAGATGGCCGCCCACCCTAAAGTTGGGTTCTGCGAGTTTTTCGTTACCATTGTCGCAATATTGCTTGCTCTGAGTGGATCTTTGTTGTATGTAAAGTGTCTTGAGACAACTTGTTGTGATTTGAGACTTTAATAAAATTGAATTGAATTGAATTGCAGTGGGACTCAACCATTATATAGACGGAGTATACGTTGGGATACGTCTATATACGGACCTGGGATATGACGCCCCCTAGTGTCGGGGTACGTATACGGACATGGGAAAAAAAATAATAATAGGCTCTGTGCATACCGGTAACTTAAGCAAAACAGGTCGTTTCAAGGAAGCAATCTGATTGGTTGAAACTGCTTCTAGCTGTTCCTTAAACCAGCACAAAGGAACACCTAATCAAAACAAAGATTTCAGCTGTTTTTCTCCCAGAGCACAGCAGACTTGCTGGCTAGTCTAGTCATTCTTCTGTGATTATCTTAGTTTTAAGGGTATTGTTGTATAATTGCAATAATACTGTACACTCAAGGGTGTTCTTTATTGTCATTAATGCACTTCTGCGATACCTTTCAGAACTCGCCCTGCGGGCACACCGCAGGTGTGCATTAATGACGATAAAGAACACCTTATCGTGTAATATTGCTTAATTCCAATAATACCCCAAATCTCTGCCACTCGCTCACTCACACTCGGTCACTCCAGCATGGTGGTGTTACGTTGAAATTGGTGACCTGCTAAAATGTGTGACAATCGTATAGACAATCACATAATGTCAGTGTCTGAATGTAGTTCAACCTAGCGGTATTCAGGCCACATATTTAAAGACCTCCATGAAGTCCACAAGATGGTCACAAATTTCGGCAGGTCACCAATTTTACCATAACACTACCATGCTGGAGCGATCGAGTGTGAGTGGCAGAGATTTGGGGTATTGGAATTTGGCTTCAGGGTTCCCAAAAGGTGGCATAGCTGTTTCCTGTTCCGGGTTGGTTTATAAATGGGGAAGTTAGTATACCACCATACATACCAGACCAACTCAAACAACTGGCTTATACTTAAAGGAGTAGTTCACCCCCACAAAATGACTTATTTCCTATCAATTACACACCCAATGAAGCCTTGAATTCATGGAGATTTTTTAGTTTTTGTTGCATTTCAAAGCCAATAATTCGATGACCGATGGAGTCTCAATGGAGACTCTTGTGGTCATCAAATTAATGGCATTCCTCTGAATGTAGCGATATAATTCTGAAGTAAAGCATGACCATGACCACACAAGCTCCAGGACAGGTGCTCTATATTTGGTTTATTGTAGGACAGTGCAGGTTTTATTTTGACCGCCTGTTCCTGACCGCAGGTATTTAAATACCACCCGTGCACCCGCATTGACAGCAAAAGGGTATGCCACCTTCTGGAAACCCGGCACTACAGTTAATGCAGAGAGTTTATTCTGCTCATTTATCAGAAAAAACTGATTGTCTAATTGAGGTTTTGCATAATGCAATGCGACAGTTGTGTTGACTCTACTGGTGTCCATCGCAATGATAAATGATTGCAGACCAAAGCAACAGTACGGCTACCGTATATGACTTGTTTAAACCCATTTTCTGGATAACAGTAGAGAGTTCTTTGGCTTCCAGATATGAGCTATATGTTATTTTGGAAAAACGGACTATACTTGTAAGTGAGCGAAATCCATTTTTCGTTTTTGTACGTCTCGTAGGCAGACGAGAAATTGTTTTTGATTATGCCGGCCGTGTCTATTAACAAATAGCTCTTCATGATCTGTGTCTGAGGCCCCACCTTGCCGAAGCTGCCCTTGCCCAGGACCTTGTGGAGGATGAAGTTGTCTATGTTGATGCGGGTCAGATGGGTGATGGTCCGAGACACGGGCCGCGGACTGGACCCTTCCCAAAGCATCCCGTAGGGGCCCATATCTAATGGACAGACAACCACCACGTTAGGTCAAAATCAATGAAATTGTTATTATGAGCAAACTCATTCACACATTTTCTCTTTTTGTAAGATATTTTTGGGGGAGTTTCTGCCTTTATTAGATAGTATACAGTAGTCTGACAGGAAATGGGGAGAGAGAGAGTGTGAAGGTCGTCGGTATCGGGATTCGAACCCACGTTGTGAGGCTGTAACAGCAGCCTAGGTGCCTGGACCACTAAGCCAGCCGTTCGGGCCACATTCACATAATTATGTCTACTGTATGCATTGTACGCCTCATTGAAAAAGTGGGACACATGGATGTACACTAACCAGTGACTTCCAGATTGGCAGTATTCTTGTTGAGCTCATCGTAGACTCCAATTTCAGACGTTCACTATCAGGCAGGTTGGGATCTGAGCGGCGGGTCGATTTCTGATCATGGAGAAAGATAACCAATATTAATAATGCTTAGTTTTTGTGATTGTAATACGGTGTCACATGCCAAAAAATAGCCATTCTACAAGCTCAAAACGCGCTGTGATGCGACGCGACGCATTGTGTGTTTGTAGATCGGCTATTTTCGGCATATGGCAAAGTATCAAGCAGCAAGACGAGTGATATTTCAGTGATATTTACAGTGACATTTGGCAGTATTGACAGCATACAGACCGGAGGTCAGGCCAGTCCCTCAAACTCCACCGCAGTCCGCAGTATAATAATTTGGGCGTTATCTTTCACAGATTGGCCTTGCTTCATCAATCTTATATCTTTTTCAAATTTCTTCCCAATTTCGTCATTGCCAATTCCCGCATGTGTATAGTGCCTGTCGCTGCCAAACCTATACTGGCTGTTCTTGGGGAGGTCGTACAGTTACAGTACACAACCCCACGTCTCCTCCATAGGAGGGAGTACAGTACACAACCACACGTCTCCTCCATAGGAGGGAGTACAGTACACAACCACACGTCTCCTCCATAGGAGGGTGTACAGTACAGTACACAACCACACGTCTCCTCCATAGGAGGGTGTACAGTACAGTACACAACCACACGTCTCCTCCATATGAGGGAGTACAGTACACAACCACACGTCTCCTCCATAGGAGGGTGTACAGTACAGTACACAACCACACGTCTCCTCCATAGGAGGGAGTACAGTACACAACCACACGTCTCCTCCATAGGAGGGTGTACAGTACACAACCACACGTCTCCTCCATATGAGGGAGTACAGTACACAACCACACGTCTCCTCCATAGGAGGGAGTACAGTACAGTACACAACCACACGTCTCCTCCATAGGAGGGAGTACAGTACACAACCACACGACTCCTCCATAGGAGGGAGTACAGTACACAACCACACGTCTCCTCCATACACACAGTGAAACGTTTCACTGAGAATGCGTAACGCATGCAGAGGAACTTAGTCAGTCTATCAGTATAATTAAAAAATATATATATATCTGTACATTGAAACTATACAAAGTATAGGATGACAGGTCAACAAAATAACATGCTATCAAATTACATTTTAACCCACACACACACACACACACACACACACACACACACACACATTGATTCCTAGCTCACCTGGCTGACTTGTGTGAGTGCTTCAGCGAGTAGCTTCTGATTGATTCCACATAGGTTGGCTACTTTATCCTGACACTTGTGATGGACATTCATGGTACAGTCTTTGACAGAACGAGACATAATGTTACAAAAACACAGGCATTCAAACACACACACATTTTGATTTCTTTATTTGGGTTTTCAATACATTTTCTAAATCCAAATATATCAGAGTCATAGTGTAATATAAAGTGATAATAATGGCAACATATTTTACTAATTGTTTTGCCATTATTTTACTATTTTATTTTAGGACTACCAATAATTAGTAGTCCTCACATACACATTGTACACGCACACATCCACACCCACACGCACATGCACACCCACATGCACACGCGCACACCCACACGCACATGACACCCACACGCACGCACGCACACACACGTCGCACACACACACACGCATGCACGCACGCGCACACACACAAACACAGAGGCACAGTCGCACGCACGCACACAAACACAGAGGCACACTCGCACGCTCGCACATAAATACACACAACCACACACGCATGCATACACATACACACCCACCAGTGTTGCATTATCCAATTTAACCCTGGTGGTGTCTCCATTTTTTGCATGTCATTAAATGCTAAATGATTTGTGAAAATATCAAATCTATAAGCGGCTCACGGTGCGCGTGATGTTGCATTCTTCAAAACAATAAATTAAACAGGGCTGAAGTGGTTAACCTGAATGAATGGCTTTTACCTTCACACTTCAGGCCCTGCTTGACCAGGCCCCACAGCAGACTGCCACAGTGGTCACAGAAGGTGGGACTCATGTAGTTGTGGTTCTTGAAGCGGTGTGGCATGTCAATCTTAAAGCGCTCCTTCTGGAACTGCAGGGACGACAAACAGGACTCATCGTTGCGCAGAGGAGGCAAGAAGAGTGGCCTGCGCCACCTCAAAGCCTCACGTAGCTGCCTCATCTCTCTGCAGGTACCCTCTCTCTATCTCCGTGGTTCTCCGTCTCTCTCTCTGTCTCCCTCCCCTCTCTTTCTCGTTCTCTGACTTTCTTTCTCTGTCTCTCTACCTGCGTGGGTCCTTCCGGCTAGCCAACGTTTCATAAATGCCCAGGCTACTGGGTCCACAGTTCCTTCCAGGACTGCCTCTTGTCTTGTCTAATCTGATTTGGGGGCCTGCATGTCACTTACACCACACCCAGTACTGTATGTGATCGATTGATTTTATTCGGTGAATAAGAATACAAACACAGATAATACTTAATCTATAAGGATATCGCAATAAAGTCACAAGACTTTGTATGGCAGATAAGAATCGGTTCAGGTTGTACTGTAAGCTACATATAACACATTATAAATCAGCACATAGGTTGACACTCAACACACAAAAAAGGCTTTAATTGACTCAGTTTGCACCTGTGCCTTCCTTCTTCTACACATACCAGTCCCGCTCCTGAGCCAATAACCACTTCTGTTCAATCACCTCAATCTGAGCCTCAATTCTGAGAAAAACGTGGCCAAAGATTGCACGTATAATGGAAGTGGATGGCGGGGAAACATTTTATTGACTGACCGCAGTGGAAGCGAGCATTGCCTAGCAACGGGGAAGCTGTACGGTAGATATAAGAGAGGCTATTCTAATTCTGAATAAATAAATACCCCAAAAGACATCAATGGCAGGAATCGACGTCTTTGGCAGTTAAAGAGACAAAATAAAGGCTAATACTACTGTACAGTCAATCGCCATTGATTCATTGTCACTCGAAAAGTAACTATGAGGACTGAGGCTGTACAATATCTCAACAAAAGTTTACTCATCAAAACTGGTTATAAAACTGTAACCATCAAAGCATGGACAGCACTCAACACGTAATGTTATGCAACCATGTGAGTATAATATGAAATATATACTAACTTTTATCAGTTTCTGATAAATCCCTACTTGTAATACGTACCACAGTATCGCGGCTGTTGGCGGCCGTGCCCGTACATCTGCCAATGATTTTGTCGATGCATTTCTTGTGGATGGCTGCATTGCACTCTGAGGAACAAAGATGAAAGAGGGTTGTACACTTTGAAGTATACGTGAGCACATGTTGTGCAGTAGTGAAGGGGGACAGTGATGGTTTGAATCATCTTTCAAAGTGTGGGCACTACCTGTCTACTGCACTTGTATAAAGAAGGGGTCTTCAAGGTTTTTTCAGGTCAAGGACTCCTTGGCTGAACCATAGTTGCAGGGACCATAGATTTCATGAATAGCTTCATACTTGTTTGACAGCACTATCATTGTGTGTCTTCATGCTGATGGCTCTGCTCTTTTTTCCCCCTCTACCTCATTGCCGAAAATAGCCAATCTACAAGCTCACAACGCCTCGAGCGCGAGGCCTTGTGTGCTTGTAGAGCTGCTATTTTTTCGGCCAATGTTCCCCTCAGAATAGTGACGCTATAGGGTTCAAGTGGTTCTTGTAAAAGAATACAATTTAAAACTGTTCCTACCACATGGCGGACCCCTGTAGTAACTCTTCAGGGTACCCCTAGGGGTGCCAAGCACAGTACAAAAATAATATGTAATTTTGTACACTTACGTTTGCATTTATAGCCTTGCTTGTTGAGTCCCCTGGAAGATAGAGAGGAGTGTGAGTATCTTGATATCTTTCATTGATCAGTTAATGACTGAATGTTGTCAACAATGAAGACTTGAATGATCCACCAGTGGGTCTCAAAGTGTCCTTGAGTGGGTTCCAAATGGCCCTGCACGGGTGTAAATCTGAGAGCGTACAAATGGAACCAAATGGGTTTGAGAACCACTGCACACTATGTAACAGAACCTTAATTAGTAATTCCCTTAATTCCCTTGCTGTTTATGGACGTGCAGACCGTCACCGTACTGACCAGACAAACTCTCTGCACACGGAGCAGAAGGTGGGCTGTCTGAAGAACGTGGCGATGAACTCGTGGTTCTTTACGTGGTGGATCTTGGCCTGTTTGATGGCCCCTCGCCTGCGGTTTATGGTGGGGGCCTCTTCCTCCTTTGCAACCTGCTTGCTCTCTGTCAAGACACACACAGGGAGGAGAGACAACAAGAGTCACCCTGTAACTCTGGAGTAGTTCTGTCAGATAACTCACAAATAGATTGAACAAATATTATTATAGAATGAGAATATAAGTGTGCATATAATATTTTATCTTGGTGTAAAGATATATCTGCTACATTTTTCTCCCTGCTCGGCAAAATTATACAACCATATAAGAGCAGGGAGATAGATAACAACCCCCCCCCAAGAGGAACAGAAATAGCAGAGCCCATCGGTGGTGCTGGGGTGGTGGTGGGAGCAAACAGCTCATAACGACATACAGGAAGAGAAGGAATGCAGGAAGATTGCAGCCTTGGGTGAGCTTAAATACCCTGCCCAAATGGTCAGCTGATTACCACGACAGCGCATGACGTGTGGGAGTTGCATAACACTGAATGAGCCCCTCGAGTAGCACGATCTACCATAACTAACTCCCAAGCTACGTATCATTTCTTTATAAGTCACAACACGACATGTGTCGTGTTGTGACTTATGTGTTCATTTTGGCGACTAAAACTGTGACCAAAATTTTTTGTCGAGGGGCGACTACCTTTTTTCACTGCCAATTTCGTCAACAAACTAAACTTAAAACTAAACTTAAATGATTAGTGAAGCAGAGATCCGGTGGATCATTTTATGTTTGGTTGCGCACAGTGCTCTGAAAATAGCAGATCTACTTGCTCACAACTGCGACCTGTTGTGAGCTTGGAAATCAGCATGCAACCAAGTGTAAAATCAGGCATTACGACGCCATCAAGGCAAAATACATTTTAATTTTGTCAACTGTATTTAGTCGACTAAAATCTTATGATATTTAGTTGCCTAAAACTAGATCAAATCTAAAACATTTAAAATGGCTAAAATATTTACTGAAAAGTGACTCAAACTAAATAGAAATGTGCTGTCAAAATTAACACTGCAACACGATAGACACAATATTGATGCAGAGTGTGACACAAATGAAATTGCTGAAGTGATTGTGAGTAATTTATGTATGTATTCAGGAGGGCAGTGGGTTATACTGATAAAGCAAAACAATGACAATCCGACATAGATAGCATTAGCAACTTCAAGAGTAGATAGAAGATAAAGAGTTTTGAACATTTTTAGTGAGTGCTAAAAATAGAATTTAGAGAACTAGCTTGGCTCCGGACCATAGTTGCCCACTCACTGAGTAGACTGCTTCTCTGGTCTAGCGTTGTGGTTTCAAAGTGATTTTCCAATGAGCAGCAGGGCTGAGGGTGGGTCTAAACGATTAGCCAATCAGTGCGACAGACAGCCTTCTCAAACTGTGCACAGGACTCATATCAGGAGCTGACAGGCGGGCAAGGAGTGATATAAATGTCGCTGTGGGGATTATCGTTCTATTCAGTACTGCATAATTCAGTAGTTCCATCCAATTCAATTCAGTTCAAATGAGTTTTAAGCGTCATAAACTCAAAATATAATAAAACAGTTGAAAATTGGGAAAGTATGCACAGGATTGTGTAAACAGCTACTTGCATTGCGTCGTTATACATGTTATATACAGTATACAGGGTGTAAAGCTTTTTGAAACAAATAGCAATCTTTTGCAGTCACTTTGGGACAAATAGCAGCATTCCTTTCTCAAATCTATAGTATAGTATACACAAAAAGCCTCTGATTTAAAATGCATTTAAAGGTAGCAGCTCTGTTTACATGTGCAGTAGGTCTAGAGGTCTACTCAGTACAGATAGTAGTCCTTAGGGTAGTTGCATTCCATTGTTTAACATTATTTTATCACAAATCTTGCTGCTGTGTTCACACATAATTGTTGTATTTCTCCCAATAGGTATAGTTGTTTTTTGTGGTTGGTCATGTTTTCAAACTCACTTTGGGTGTGTGCAATCTGTGGGAAGTATGTGTCTCTGATGTGTTTCTTGGTATAGTGGACAGGTGGTTAGAAAGTGTAACTCTGTTTCCACCACATGTTGTGAAGAGTGGGTGCATTCAAATGATTAGTTCACCACTTCGTTCAGTGCTTGGCTGGAGGTGTACCTGCGTTGCTTTATTATCACTCACTGAACTGAAAGAGAGACAGGTTCCCTGACTGACTGACTGAATCAATCAATACAACGCAACACATTAACCCGGACGTCGCTTCAGGCAAAGGGCTTTTGAACACCACACACTTCACACTTCTGTCACACAACAGTCACACAACTCAAACATAATATGTCTGTTCTCTCTTGACTTCCTGTGTGGTTTAAAGCAGAGAACAGAAGCAGGAAGGCAGTTGCAGAATTTCTTCTTCAAACATTTTCAACCTGCATGACGTCCCTATTTTGTCATTACAGGCGGACATTAAAAATAAGTCAAACAATAAAATAAATCTATAAAAATACATCAAATGTTTTCAGTTTCATTTTCAAATTTCTATATGTTTCTAAAAGGGATATTTGATATTCATTTTATCAGACCCTTCCTTTACAAACCCATTGTAACATAGTGTTTGCATTGTTTGGGGATCCTTAATTGGCATTAAAACATTTGAGAACCGCCAATTTAGAAGGCATTTATTTGTAGAATCGGCGTCAGTTCTTAATGGGTTAAAGGCAGGTGAAAAAAGTATTTATTTTAACCTGGATCAGCTCCCTCCAGAAAGTATTGTACTGCCATCATCACCTTGCCAGACGGCTGGAGATCAACCTGAGAAAACACACATACACACACACACACACACGCGCACACACACACACACACACACACACACACACACACACACACACACACACGCACACACAAGCACACACGCACATGCACGCACGCACGCACGCACACACACACACACACACACACACACACACACACACGCGCGCGCACATGCACACGCACATACACACACACACACACACACACACAAACACACACAGAAATAGTCATCTAGGATCATAAGTAAACTAGCATTAGAATATTCGCATGTTGAAACTATAAACACAAGAATGCTATAGGATGCCAGATCAATACTGACCTGGCATCTGTCTACATAACATGCTATCTAAGGTCGCATTCTCACCTAATACTTCGGTAGACTCGAATGCGTATGGGAGGAGAAATGGGATTCTTGCATATTTAATTGGCTACGGTTTGCCTTCACACTGTCATGATCCGCAGCAATTGGAAACGCAGCAGGGGGGACCTTTATCAATGTGTTACATTCATAAACTAGCCTACACAGTGAAATGATAAATCTATGGTGATAATTATACTCATAACGTGCATTATGTGTCGTGCCGACGGTCTGGGACTGCCCCCCCCTCTCTCGCTCTCTCACTATAAGCACGCAGCCACGCACGCACTGTTCTTTTGGGCATGGAGGCACAGCGCTGAGCGCACTGATATAACAGACAGCAGCGCAAAATGTTTACAAGTTTATCGAGATGAAAGTTCCTACTCCCCACTAGTCCCCACGCAGTGACAGCACTCCATGTTTACGGCACGCACAGACAGACAGAATATTCTGTAGGCTATAATACTATTACACTGCACTGCAGTGTTTGTGTTTTCTTAAGCAATTGATTAATGTACTCGTCCTCATTTCGATCAGGGCTTCAGTCTCCACTCTCCTCATTCGACCACGTCTATCCACGGTAACGGGACATCTTTGCGCTGCGTAAAATATGCCTTCTCCGTCTCCAACTGTGTTCAGCTCCTCACCCGCCTGACGTATGTTTGCTTCATTTCCTGTATTTGCTGCGGATTGCATTCACACCTGCACCGAATCGTAGTCAAGCGCGATTGGAAGCGAAGCGAAACCCCCGTTTTTGCTCGGAGTAAAATGCGGTTCTTTGTTGCGCATTAGGATTCGAAAGAGCCTTCACACCTGCCAAACGAAGCGCACTTTCTGAAAATGCGCAGCAGGATTCGTTTTAATCGCAGCAAAGCTCTCTGGTGAGAATGCGACCTAATACTATTCATACTATTATCCTTTGCATAAGCCTGCAAGGCGTCGAGGCTACGGCCAGTGCCAGTGCTACCCTTTCTGCAATCTGTTAATACAATTTTCAATCAATCAATCAATCAATCAATCAATCAATCAATCAATCAGTCAGTCAATCAGTCAGTCAATCAATCAATCACACAGCAACACTTCCAGAGAGCTCTGATGAGATGTATTACCCAGAATTCAGCGCGTCCGTTGGCCTTCTTGCACCGTTCGGCCAGGACCGACACCCCGACGGTGACCTCGGCCAGAGGCTCCTCTGCGGTCTTCATCAGCAGCACTTGCAGCACCCGGCCCTCGTAGATGTGGGCGTCAAAGCTGGCCTTCCAGGCCGGGAACATGGTGGGCTTCCTCTGCACCAGGGTCTTACCCCGCTCTGGACACGAGGTAGGAGTAGGACAGACAGACAGACAGTCAGACAGACAGACAGACAGACAGACAGACAGACAGACAGACAGACAGACAGACAGACAGACAGACAGACAGACAGACAGTAAGCTTTCAAATGATGTGTCATACATTGAAGTTATATGACGTTGTGATATTTGTTTATATTGCATTGTTTGTTCTTTGTTTTCTTTTAACCTGTACAACAATATGGTTTACGTGGTCATGTTAAATGTGCTATATAAATAAAGTTGAGTTGAGTTGATCCTAAAACTGCTGTTTTGAGCAAACATCATTCCTTTAATGTCTAATGTTTTAGTTTGTTTGTTTTTTATTACATTTTTACACTCAGAGACTGTCCACATTTGGCCTGTTAACATCAACCATCCCATGGCTAGAGATAGAGTGAGACAGAGTGATGATTCACACTCAACCTCAACAGCACCTGGACTTAATAAGAACAGTTGCCTAATAGTCCGGCAGCCAACAGGCTTTTTTTTGTTCAAAGTAGGACATTTGGTATATAGTTTTTTTTATTGGCCTAAAATATTGTCCATACATTCGTCAATCCACCTGCTGACCAACTCTCATCATTAAAATATAAAAATATAAAATAAATTGTGGATTCATGAATGTATGTACAGTATATAGACAATATTTTAGGCCAATAAAAAAAACTATATACCAAATTTCCCAGTCCACGCCCCCCGGCCGCCGTCAAAATTACATTGATTATTTAACTTGTTTTTAATATATCATCTCTAACCTCATATGTCCAAAACTGTTGCTTTTCAGGATTCAAATTCCAAAATATAAAAAGTAGCAGATCGACAAGCTCAAAACGTGTCGCTTCATGCCATACTTCGAGCTTGTAGATCTGCTATTTGTTGTGCTTTTGTGTGACACTGTAGAGTAGACGATCAAGTAGGCCAGTAGGGTGTCAATTTACACAACACAAAAAGTGAAAATATGGAGATAAGAGGTTTCTGCCCGACAGCAACGATATGACCCTGCAGTGGGCCCCAGCCCAAAGGTTGGGAATCGGTGACCTACTGTAGCAAACCCATCAAGCATTTTACAGAACAGCCTATAAAAAAGACAAATGGACATCATGCAGCTGTTGCCATGTCCTTTGGGTCAGTACAGAATACAGATCCTTGCCGACATTCACCTGGGTTTTATTAGAGCTGTCAAATGATTTTAATAAATAGAAAGGTGTCTCTTATGGCCTGTCAGGGTCTCTGTAGCATATCAAATGAACAGAGGAAATGAGTTTCTCACCTGTAGTCAGAGCCTCCTTCATCTTGATGGCACAGAAGGGGGGGTCGGCCGAGAAGGGCAGGACGCCAAGGTCATAGGAGTTGAAGGCGATCCTCAAGAAAGGCGCCATGGCGACAAGTAACGAGTCCCCCCCGTTCACCTGTTCAAAAACATCGACCCAACAGATGGGTTATCCAGGAAACCGTCTACATGACATACATTACGTTACACAAACAGACTGCTGCTTATACACATAGAATACAACAACATATGGTTCCATTTGTACACGCTCAGAGTCATTAAAATGTTTGAGAACCACTCAGTATAGCTACCATATTAAAGCCAGGTATACACACAAATATGATCAGCCACCCAAACCAATGTTTTAAGGCAGAAGGATAAAGTAGCATAATTCACTACATCCATTCAGAGATCTCAGAAAACAACAGGAGAGCTTGCCCTACATTAATGACAAGATTAGAAGCCGGCTGTTCTATTGAGTTGTTTGACTTTGTTTTGTTTTTGACGTCATCATCTATAGTGGCAATTATGCACATGATATGTCTGCATGGCAATTGGTGAATCTTTTCAAAAATAGCAGATCTACAAACACACAATGTAACTCGTTGTGAGCTTGTAAATCTACTATTTTAGAATTAAAAAAACATCTTTAATCAAGTTTTTCCAAATTGATTAGAATTATTATTATTTATAATTATTTTTAGATTTATTTATTTTTATTTTATTTTACAAAATATCAGTCAAAAACATCTATAATCGGTGGACTAGGTTTCTCCAAAATCGTGATCGGGCATCAAACCCAATAATCTGGCATCGGTCGGCTCTAAATATTAACATAATTGTCATTGTCGACTCGAGTCCTGCAATAATTGACATTCATTCAGATAATAATGACTTTGCATTTCTGCATCCAGACATTCTGACAAATCGCAGACACAAACAAAAATACAAAAAGTCATGTGTTCTCTGAGACAGGAACATGAAGAGATGATTAGTACCACAGGGGAAATATCATGGTTACTGTTACTTAACTTCAAGTAAAATCCCCAACAGGGAAAAGATCGGACACATGATTTTAAGAGAAAAACCAATGGCTGCATTTTCTGCCTGGTTCTCTTTTCTCAAACATTCTCAAATAATATAATCAGTCCAGGGGGACAGGGTAATTAACATTACCTCTGTAGAGCATAGAGGCAAATGTTCCAACTTCCTCGCACTACTGTTGTTTTGTTTTTGTAATGAGACTGTGAATATGGAACCTTAGCTCAATCTAGTTTTACACTAGTTTGTGT